>NC_053390.1:396608979-396694574 GCF_905171765.1 Bufo bufo
TCCACTCCTCCTCTATATACACTATATACCCTCCTCCAGCTCCTCCCTCTATATACACTAGTATACCCTTCTCCTCCTCCTCTATGTACACTATATACCCTCCTCCCTCTATATACACTATATACCCTTCTCCACTCCTCCCTCTATATACACTATATACCCTCCTCCAGTCCTCCCTCTATATACACTATATACCCTCCTCCAGTCCTCCCTCTATATACACTATATACCTCCTCCAGTCCTCCCTCTATATACACTATATACCCTTCTCCACTCCTCCCTCTATATACACTATATACCCTCCTCCAGTCCTCCCTCTATATACACTATATACCTCCTCCAGTCCTCCCTCTATATACACTATATACCCTTCTCCACTCCCCCCTCTATATACACTATATACCCTTCTCCACTCCTCCCTCTATATACACTATATACCCTCCTCCACTCCTCCCTCTATATACCTCCTCCAGTCCTCCCTCTATATACACTATATACCCTCATCCACTCCTCCCTCTATATACACTATATACCCTTCTCCACTCCTCCCTCTATATACACTATATACCCTCCTCCACTCCTCCCTCTATATACACTATATACCCTTCTCCACTCCTCCCTCTATATACACTATATACCCTCCTCCACTCCTCCCTCTATGTACACTATATACCCTCCTCCACTCCTCCCTCTATATACACTATATACCCTCCTCCACTCCTCCCTCTATATACACTATATACCCTTCTCCACTCCCCCCTCTATATACACTATATACCCTCCTCCACTCCTCCCTCTATATACACTATATACCCTTCTCCACTCCTCCCTCTATGTACACTATATACCTCCTCCAGTCCTCCCTCTATATACACTATATACCCTTCTCCACTCCCCCCTCTATATACACTATATACCCTTCTCCACTCCTCCCTCTATATACACTCCTCCCTCTATATACACTATATACCTCCTCCAGTCCTCCCTCTATATACACTATATACCCTCCTCCACTCCTCCCTCTATATACACTATATACCCTTCTCCAGTCCTCCCTCTATATACACTATATACCCTTTTCCACTCTCTATGTACACTATATACCCTCCTCCAGTCCTCCCTCTATATACACTATATACCCTTCTCCACTCCTTCCTCTATATGCACTATATACCCTCCTCCACTCCTCCCTCTATATACATTATATCCCCTCCTCCACTCCTCCCTCTATGTACACTATATACCCTCCTCCACACCTCCCTCTATGTACACTATATACCCTCCTCCAGTCCTCCCTCTATATACACTATATACCCTTCTCCACTCCTCCCTCTATATACATTATATCCCCTCCTCCAGTCCTCCCTCTATATACACTATATACCCTCCTCCAGTCCTCCCTCTATATACACTATATCCCCTCCTCCACTCCTCCCTCTATATACACTATATACCCTCCTCCACTCCTCCCTCTATATACACTATATACCCTTCTCCACTCCTCCCTCTATATACACTATATACCCTCCTCCACTCCTCCCTCTATATACACTATATACCCTTCTCCACTCCTCCCTCTATGTACACTATATACCCTCCTCCACTCCTCCCTCTATATACACTATATACCCTTCTCCACTCCTCCCTCTATGTACACTATATACCCTCCTCCAGTCCTCCCTCTATATACACTATATACCCTCCTCCACTCCTCCCTCTATATACCCTCCTCCACTCCTCCCTCTATATACACTATATACCCTTCTCAACTCCTCCCTCTATGTACACTATATACCCTCCTCCAGTCCTCCCTCTGTATACATTATATACCTCCTCCAGTCCTCCCTCTACACTGCGTGCAGAATTATTAGGCAAATGAGTATTTTGACCACATCATCCTCTTTATGCATGTTGTCTTACTCCAAGCTGTATAGGCTCGAAAGCCTACTACCAATTAAGCATATTAGGTGATGTGCATCTCTGTAATGAGAAGGGGTGTGGTCTAATGACATCAACACCCTATATCAGGTGTGCTTAATTATTAGGCAACTTCCTTTCCTTTGGCAAAATGGGTCAAAAGAAGGACTTGACAGGCTCAGAAAAGTCAAAAATAGTGAGATATCTTGCAGAGGGATGCAGCACTTTTAAAATTGCAAAGCTTCTGAAGCGTGATCATCGAACAATCAAGCGTTTCATTCAAAATAGTCAACAGGGTCGCAAGAAGCGTGTGGAAAAACCAAGGCGCAAAATAACTGCCCATGAACTGAGAAAAGTCAAGCGTGCAGCTGCCAAGATGCCACTTGCCACCAGTTTGGCCATATTTCAGAGCTGCAACATCACTGGAGTGCCCAAAAGCACAAGGTGTGCAATACTCAGAGACATGGCCAAGGTAAGAAAGGCTGAAAGACGACCACCACTGAACAAGACACACAAGCTGAAACGTCAAGACTGGGCCAAGAAAGATCTCAAGACTGATTTTTCTAAGGTTTTATGGACTGATGAAATGAGAGTGAGTCTTGATGGGCCAGATGGATGGGCCCGTGGCTGGATTGGTAAAGGGCAGAGAGCTCCAGTCCGACTCAGACGCCAGCAAGGTGGAGGTGGAGTACTGGTTTGGGCTGGTATCATCAAAGATGAGCTTGTGGGGCCTTTTCGGGTTGAGGATGGAGTCAAGCTCAACTCCCAGTCCTACTGCCAGTTTCTGGACGACACCTTCTTCAAGCAGTGGTACAGGAAGAAGTCTGCATCCTTCAAGAAAAACATGATTTTCATGCAGGACAATGCTCCATCACACGCGTCCAAGTACTCCACAGCGTGGCTGGCAAGAAAGGGTATAAAAGAAGAAAATCTAATGACATGGCCTCCTTGTTCACCTGATCTGAACCCCATTGAGAACCTGTGGTCCATCATCAAATGTGAGATTTACAAGGAGGGAAAACAGTACACCTCTCTGAACAGTGTCTGGGAGGCTGTGGTTGCTGCTGCACGCAATGTTGATGGTGAACAGATCAAAACACTGACAGAATCCATGGATGGCAGGCTTTTGAGTGTCCTTGCAAAGAAAGGTGGCTATATTGGTCACTGATTTGTTTTTGTTTTGTTTTTGAATGTCAGAAATGTATATTTGTGAATGTTGAGATGTTATATTGGTTTCACTGGTAAAAATAAATAATTGAAATGGGTATATATTTGTTTTTTGTTAAGTTGCCTAATAATTATGCACAGTAATAGTCACCTGCACACACAGATATCCCCCTAAAATAGCTAAAACTAAAAACAAACTAAAAACTACTTCCAAAAATATTCAGCTTTGATATTAATGAGTTTTTTGGGTTCATTGAGAACATGGTTGTTGTTCAATAATAAAATTAATCCTCAAAAATACAACTTGCCTAATAATTCTGCACTCCCTGTATATACCCTTCTCCACTCCTCCCTCTATATACACTATATACCCTTCTCCACTCCTCCCTCTATATACACTATATACCCTCCTCCAGTCCTCCCTCTATATACATTATATTCCCTCCTCCACTCCTACCTCTATATACACTATATACCCTCCTCCAGTCCTCCCTCTATATACCTCCTCCAGTCCTCCCTCTATATACACTATATACCCTTCTCCACTCCCCCCTCTATATACACTATATACCCTTCTCCACTCCTCCCTCTATATACACTATATACCCTCCTCCACTCCTCCCTCTATATACACTATATACCTCCTCCAGTCCTCCCTCTATATACACTATATACCCTCCTCCACTCCTCCCTCTATATACACCCTCCTCCACTCCTCCCTCTATATACACTATATACCCTTCTCCACTCCTCCCTCTATGTACACTATATACCCTCCTCCAGTCCTCCCTCTATATACACTATATACCCTCCTCCACTCCTCCCTCTATATACACTATATACCCTCCTCCCTCTATATACACTATATACCCTTCTCCACTCCTCCCTCTATGTACACTATATACCCTCCTCCAGTCCTCCCTCTATATACACTATATACCCTCCTCCACTCCTCCCTCTATATACATTATATACCTCCTCCCTCTATATACATTATATTCCCTCCTCCCTCTATACACATTATATTCCCTCCTCCCTCTATATCTAATATATTCCCTCCTCCCTCTATATACATTATATACACTCCTTCCTCTATATCTAATATATAACCTCCTCCCTCTATATACATGATATACCCTCCTCCCTCTATATCTAATATATACACTCCTCCCTCTATATACATTATATACCCTCCTTCCTCTATATCTAATATATACACTCCTCCCTCTATATACATCATATACCCTCCTCCCTCTATATCTAATATATACACTCCTCCCTCTATATACATTATATACCCTCCTCCCTCTATATCTAATATATTCCCTCCTCCCTCTATACACATTATATTCCCTCCTCCCTCTATATCTAATATATACCCTCCTCCCTCTATATACATTATATACCCTCCTCCCTCTTTATACATTATATTCCCTCCTCCCTCTATACACATTATATTCCCTCCTCCCTCTATATCTAATATATACCCTCCTCCCTCTATACACATTATATTCCCTCCTCCCTCTATATCTAATATATACCCTCCTCCCTCTATATACATTATATTCCCTCCCCCCTCTATATACATTATATACCCTCCTCCCTCTATATACATTATATACACTCCTTCCTCTATATCTAATATATACCCTCCTCCCTCTATATATATTATATACACTCCTTCCTCTATATCTAATATATACCCTCCTCCCTCTATATACATGATATACCCTCCTCCCTCTATATACATTATATATACCCTCCTCCCTCTATATCTAATATATACACTCCTCCCTCTATATACACTATATACCCTCCTCAGTCCTCCCCTATATACACTATATACCCTCCCCAGTCCTCCCTCTATATACATTATATACCCTCCTCCCGTCCTTCCTCTATATACCCTCCTCCCTCTATATACACTATATACCCTCCTCCACTCCTCCCTCTATATACATTATATACCCTCCTCCCTCTATATACATTATATACACTCCTTCCTCTATATCTAATATATACCCTCCTCCCTCTATATACATTATATACCCTTCTCCCTCTATATCTAATATATACCCTCCTCCCTCTATATCTAATATATACCCTACTCCCTCTATATCTAATATATACCCTACTCCCTCTATATACACTACATACCCCCAGTCATCCATCTCTAAACATTATATACTGTCCTCCATCTATATACACTATATACCCTCCCCCAGTCCTCCCTTCCATATACATTATATACCCTCTTCCAGTCCTCCATCTATATACACTATATACCCTCCTCCCTCTATATACATTATATTCCCTCCTCCCTCTATATACATTATATACACTCCTCCCTCTATATACATTATATACCCTCTTCCAGTCCTCCCTCTATATACATTATATACCCTCTTCCAGTCCTCCCTCTATATACATTATATACACTCCTCCCTTTATATACATTATATACACTCCTTCCTCTATATCTAATATATACCCTCCTCCCTCTATATACCCTCCTCAGTCCTCCTCTATATACACTATTTACCCTCCCCATTCCTCCCTCTATATACCCTCCCCAGCCCTCCCTCTATATACCCTCCCCCAGTCCTCCCTTCCATATACATTATATACCCTCCTCCCGTCCTTCCTCTATATACCCTCCTCCATATACAGTCGTGGCCAAAAGTTTTGAGAATGACACAAATATTAGTTTTCACAAAGTTTGCTGCTAAACTGCTTTTAGATTTTTGTTTCAGTTGTTTCTGTGATGTAGTGAAATATAATTACACGCACTTCATACGTTTCAAAGGCTTTTATCGACAATTACATGACATTTATGCAAAGAGTCAGTATTTGCAGTGTTGGCCCTTCTTTTTCAGGACCTCTCCAATTCGACTGGGCATGCTCTCAATCAACTTCTGGGCCAATTCCTGACTGATAGCAACCCATTCTTTCATAATCACTTCTTGGAGTTTGTCAGAATTAGTGGGTTTTTGTTTGTCCACCCGCCTGTTGAGGATTGACCACAAGTTCTCAATGGGATTAAGATCTGGGGAGTTTCCAGGCCATGGACCCAAAATGTCAACGTTTTGGTCCCCGAGCCACTTAGTTATCACTTTTGCCTTATGGCACGGTGCTCCATCGTGCTGGAAAATGCATTGTTCTTCACCAAACTGTTGTTGGATCGTTGGAAGAAGTTGCTGTTGGAGGGTGTTTTGGTACCATTCTTTATTCATGGCTGTGTTTTTGGGCAAAATTGACACAGGACTGATGGTAGCGCTCACCTTTTCTTCTCCGGACAAGCCTTTTTCTAGATGCCCCAAACAATCGGAAAGAGGCTTTATCAGAGATTATGACTTTTCCCCAGTCCTTAGCAGTCCATTCACCATACTTTCTGCAGAAAATCAATCTGTCCCTGATGTTTTTTTTGGAGAGAAGTGGCTTCTTTGCTGCCCTTCTTGACACCAGGCCATCTTCCAAAAGTTTTCGCCTCACTGTGCGTGCAGATGCGCTCACACCTGCCTGCTGCCATTCCTGAGCAAGCTCTGCACTGGTGGCACTCCAATCCCGCAGCTGAATCCTCTTTAGGAGATGATCCTGGCGCTTGCTGGACTTTCTTGGACTCCCTAAAGCCTTCTTAACAAGAATTGAACCTCTTTCCTTGAAGTTCTTGATGATCCTATAAATTGTTGATTGAGGTGCAATCTTAGTAGCCACAATATCCTTGCCTGTGAAGCCATTTTTATGCAACGCAATGATGGCTGCACGCATTTCTTTGCAGGTCACCATGGTTAACAATGGAAGAACAATGATTTCAAGCATCACCCTCCTTTTAACATGTCAAGTCTGCCATTTTAACCCAATCAGCCTGACATAATGATCTCCAGCCTTGTGCTAGTCAACATTCAAACCTGAGTTAACAAGACGATTACTTAAATGATCTCAGCAGGTCCTTTAATGACAGCAGTGGAAATTTTTTTTTGGGATTAAGTTAATTTTCATGGCAAAGAAGGACTATGCAATTCATCTGATCACTCTTCATAACATTCTGGAGTATATGCAAATTGCTATTATAAAAACATAAGCAGCAACTTTTCCAATTTCCAATATTTATGTAATTCTCAAAACTTTTGGCCACGACTGTACACTATATACCCTCCTCCACTCCTCCCTCTATATACATTATATACCCTCCTCCCGTCCTTCCTCTATATACCCTTCTCTCTCTATATACACTATATATCCTCCTCCACTCCTCCCTCTATATACATTATATACCCTCTTCCAGTCCTCCCTCTATATACATAATATACCCTCCTGCAGTCCTCCCTCTATATACATTATATATACCCTCCTTCAGTCCTCCCTCTATATACACTATATACCCTCCTCCCTCTATAAACACTATATACCCTCCTCCAGTCCTCCCTCTATATACACTATATATCCTCCTCCACTCCTCCCTCTATATACATTATATACCCTCTTCCAGTCCTCCCTCTATATACATTATATACCCTCCTCTAGTCCTCCCTCTATATACATTATATACCCTCCCCCACTCCTCCCTCTATATACATTATACACCCTTCTCCACTCCTCCCTCTATATACATTATATATACCCTCCCCCACTCCTCACTCTATATACACTATATACCCTCCTCCAGTCCTCCCTTTCATATACATTATATACCCTCCTCCCTCTGTATACATGATATACCCTCCTCCAGTCTTCCCTCTATATTAGGGTTGTTGCAGGTATCGAAATATCAATACCCAGTCGATACTTTTGTCCCGATATCGATACGATACCGGGATTTGACATTTATCGCTACTACGCAGCCAAGAGAACATGGAGCGCGCTGCTGTCAGCATGCACTGTGTTCTCCTCAGCAGCACAGGGAAGAAGGAGACACTCTATTTCTCCCCCCTGTGCCACCGCTGCTGCCAATAAGAAGAGAGAGGGGCGGATGCACTGCGCGACCAATGAAAGTTAACGTTTAATACAAATGCTGATGCCGGCAGCAGAATCACATAGCCACGATTAGCGGCAGTTAACCAGTCAGGTGCAGCTCCCAGCTATGTGATTCTGCTGCCGGGACCCGCCTCCCGTATTAAATATTAATTATGATTAGTGGCGCAGCCACAGCCAACGTGGACAAGCTCACGTTCATTAAAATGAACCAGGCCTGGATCCCACAAGACTTGTCTGTACCTTGTGCAGAATAAACAGTTCTAACAGCCTCAACCATCCATCCTTGTACTCAAGTGCACTTATTCCTTTTTTTTTTTTATATGTCACAATATTTTGGGGGATACCCCTATGTAAAAATGCAAAATAACACACATCTTTATTGGCTACCTATTCCTCCTTCGCCGCCGCTTCCACCTAGACCGCCACGTGAGCCTACACGGCCACATCCACCCATTCACCGCCTCCTCTACCTCTTCCTCCTACATCATTCCTAATTTTAATTCATTTTCCTATTCACATTTGTTTGCAGAGCATTTGCCATGCTCCTAAGCACATTTTGCTGCCTTTTGCAGCCCTCTAGCTGTTTCCAGGGCTATTTTAGAGACATTTTAGTGGCCAAAAGTTCGGGTCCCCATTGACTTCAATGGGGTTCGGGGTCAAGTTCGGGTCCCGAACCGGAACTTTTTTTTTAAGTTCGGCCGAACCCGAACATCCAGGTGTCCGCTCAACTCTATTCGTGAGTTTCGCCGTCGTATAGGGGAGCATATTAATGATATCAAAAAGAACGTGGACACTCCTGTGTCCCGTCATGTCAACACCTGTCACTCGGGGGATATTGGGTCTATCTGTTTTCAGGGGATAGAGATTGTCAGATCTTCTCTTAGAGGGGCAACCTGGATCAGAGGGTCCTTCAAAAAGAGGCGCAATGGACATTTAAATTGGGGACCCTTCGCCCTAACAGGCTGAATGACCATATATCATACCTCAGTTTCATTGAGTAGTCGCCTAAAAAACGGGCGCGCCCCCCCCCTTTTTTTTATTTTTTTATTAATGAGTGCTGACTTTTTGTATGCTCCCCCTGATTAAAATTCTGATCTGATACATATATGGCACTTTTTGAACGTTGTTTCGTTCTTCCTCCCGTGGTAACTAATGGTAACCAATAGCGATTGTTCACAGTTTTTGTGATGCAGATAGTCTTAGCCTGTAGTGTGCTCCCTATGGATAATGACATCTACAGGGCCGCTGATAGGCCAGTACAGCTGGCCCAGTTGTACCGGGCCCGGCTGGCAGGGGGGCCCGGGCTGCCGACTCCCGACTCGTAGGGTTGCCACCCGTCCGGGATTCACCCGGACAGTCCGGGTTTGTAATCCTGTGCCCGGGTACAAGCCTTTCTTAGACCCGGGCACAGGATTATTCATTCAAACTGCAGTGTGGTCCGACCGAGACTCCGATCGCATATTTAAGCTGTCACTCCGGGTGATCAGCTGAGCGCAGCGCTCCCGAGCCTCCCCTCCTCCCTCCTCCCTCCTCCAGTCTACACACTACAGTACAGTGATGCCAGGCAGCGCTGTGTTCACTCACTGTTCAGGCTCCTCCCCTCGCTCCTCCCCTGCCTCCTAGTCCCTCCCTCCCTCTCTCTGATAAGGAAGTGATGACATCAGAGAGAGAGGCAGAGGGAGCTCCGTGGGAGAAATCATTCTTCTTCTCCTCTCCAGTCCAGCTCCAGCAGCCTGCCCATGTAGTGCCCACTGTGCCCTGCCTGCAGACAACCTGACCAAGACAGTCCTGAGTCCTGACACCTGTCCTAGTCTGTCACTCACTTCTAAAAAGGTAGAAATATAAAACATTTGAATTGTGTAATTGTATGTAACAGTGTCGGCTTCTGTCACCCCACTAAACTCTTTTTTTTTGCCTTCTTATAATCCCTATACTGCGATATATGAATACATAATGTTATTAGTCATTTTGGTTCAGTAGATAATGAATAAAACAGATTTTTATAATATGTAAATTACCTGTCTACCAGCAGGCAGGGCGGTTACTTGCTGGTAGCATCCGCATCCTCCTATCATAATGACGCCCCCTCCTCATGTTGATTGACAGGGCCAGCGAACGCGATCGTCCTCTGGCTGGCCCTGTCTGCTATCAAGTTATTGCGCCTGCGCCGTAGCGGTCTTCAGTCGGCACAGGCGCACTGAGAGGAGGACGCTCGCTCGGCCGCTCCTTCCTCAGTGCGCCTGCGCCGGGTGTAGATGTGACGTCATTGGTTTAGGCGCACTGAGGAAGGAGCGGCCGAGCGAGCGTCCTCCTCTCAGTGCGCCTGTGCCGACTGAAGACCGCTACGGCGCAGGCGCAATAACTTGATAGCAGACAGGGCCAGCCAGAGGACGATCGCGTTCGCTGGCCCTGTCAATCAACATGAGGAGGGGGCGTCATTATGATAGGAGGATGCGGATGCTACCAGCAAGTAACCGCCCTGCCTGCTGGTAGAGAGGTAATTTACATATTATAAAAATCTGTTTTATTCATTATCTACTGAACCAAAATGACTAATAACATTATGTATTCATATATCGCAGTATAGGGATTATAAGAAGGCAAAAAAAAAAAAAAAAAGAGTTTAGTGGGGTGACAGAAGCCCTTTAAACAGGTTTCTGAATCTGTCAATCATCAGAAAAAACGTTATGTTATGTAGCTGACTGACATTAGCGATGTGCTGATGTCAGCAGTACATAACTCCCTGCCTGCCGCTGCCGCCGTTCTCTTAAAATAAAGACTTATCATATGCTAATGAGCCTCTAGGTGCTATGAGGGCGTTCCTGCAGCACCTAGAGGCTCCGTCTATTCACCCTTTGGCAGTGGCACGCCCATGTCCAGTTGATTGACGTCCGAGTTCTCCTCTTCGTCCCGTAAATCCCGCGCCTGCGCCGAATACTAAACGGGACGGCGCAGGCGTGGGATCAGGGGCGTAACGATCGCGGTGCGACAGCGACCAAGGGTGGAGACGGGACATGGTTGGAGGCGGGACATGGGCGTGGCTGGAGGCGGGGCCTGGAAGGGGGCCCTCCCTCCCTTCTGTTCGGGTTTGGCTTGAAGAAAAGGTGGCAACCCTACTCCTGAGCCATTTTAATTTTTTTGCTGTCAGTGGGCTGGCTCCAGTAACAGCAGGCAGTGTGGGGGCGGCGCTCACTCACTGACGTCACACGCCTGCTCCTCCCACTAGGCGGCGCAGGCGCGTGACGTCAGTGAGTGAGCGCTGCCGCCCGCACTTGTTACTGGAGGGTGGAGGGAGGAGGCAGGAGCTGAATGTAAGGTAGTATTTTAGTAAAGAGATGAGCGCTGTGCCTGTGCTAAAATTAAAGTTACTGTCTGCAGCCTGCACGGCTGCACCGATTTATTAATGTATACTACTGTGAGTGGCGGGGGGGGGATCTATATGGATGACGTCATGACGGCACTGTTATAGGGAGGGCGGGGGATCCGTGGATGGCACTGTTATGGGGGGGGGGTCTGTCATGTGGATGACACTTATGGGGGGGGCCGGGGGGTCTGTGGATGACACTTATGGGGGGGATCTGTGGATGGCACCATTATGGAGGGGGATCTGTGGATGACACTGTTATGGGGGGGATCTGTGGATGACACTGTTATGGGGGGATCTGTGGATGACACTGTTATGGGGGGATCTGTGGATGACTGTTATGGGGGGGATCTGTGGATGGCACTGTTATGAAGGGTATCTGTGAATGGCACTGTTATGGAGGGGTATCTGTGGATGACACATAGCATAAGATGCTATATACGGTATGTGTCATCCACAGATCCCCCTCTATAACAGTGCCATCCACAGATCCCCCCATAACAGTGCCATCCACAGATCCCCTCCATAACAGTGCCATCCACAGATCCCCCCATAACAGTGCCATCCACAGATCCCCTCCATAACAGTGCCATCCACAGATCCCCTCCATAACAGTGCCATCCACAGATCCCCTCCATAACAGTGCCATCCACAGATCCCCTCCATAACAGTGCCATCCACAGATCCCCTCCATAACAGTGCCATCCACAGATCCCCTCCATAACAGTGCCATCCACAGATCCCCTCCATAAAAGTGCCATTCACAGATCCCCTCCATAACAGTGCCATTCACAGATCCCCTCCATAACAGTGCCATTCACAGATCCCCTCCATAACAGCGCCATTCACAGACGACCCCCCAGCGCCATAAATATCACTTGTAGACAAATCTGCATGTTGTTTCAAGGCGGCGTCTGGGGAGGGGCCAAGGGCGGGGCCAGGGGTGTGGCTGAAGGAGGGATCAGGGGGTGGAGCTGAAGGGGGCCCCGTCATGTATGCTGTACGGGGCCCCATGATTTCTATCAGCGGCCCTGGACATCTACATAGGCGGTTGCTGCTGATTTTTGTAGTTTCCTTCACATATCCCTTCTCGATGTTGCATCCAGCATTATTAAATGTTTTGCCAAGTATTCCTCTATACATATACACTATACCTAGATGCAGGCATCGCTTACTTTGGTCTAGCCAGAGTGATATGGGAGGTGTATAGGCACCCCGCCCCTTCCACACATGATTGGCTAACATGCGATCCCTGCGTCATCAATGGGGGAGGGCTTTCCTCCTTAAATCAGAGCGCTTTCGGCCGCTGCCTCACGGCCGTACTAGCGCCGTATATGCTGTCATGCTGTTGCTCTGAATTAATGAGATAGCTCAGCTTAGATAGGCAGGTTATTTTTGCTCCTGATGATTCTTACATAGAGGAAACGCGTTGAGCCAGTATTACTGTAATAGCATGAGCTAGATGACAGTTCTCTTGGGAAGTAGGATTGGGTGCGATCCTGCAGGATACCTTTGGCTGTGGTGCTGCAACCTAAATCATACAGCACAGAGGTGATCCATGCTTGACACAGTGTATCAGGACGCCGTATCACCAGGGCACCCTGATCTGCACCCACCCCTGTTCATCCCAATCTAATCACCACAGCCTGTCTGAGAGCGCTGGGACATTGTAGTGTCTATCACACAAATACACTCTTGTCTCCTGGCTCTCATGCTACCACTATAGCATCAGCTTTTGGTGATTAGCTTGTATGTGATTCCTATCATACCTCTCCATAGTTGTACCTGGATAGCCTTCCAGGTTCAAGGAGGTGGTTTGATATTGGGACACATTTTCATATCCCTTTGGCTACAGAGTGGAGGTGGCGACACTATACACATGGTGGGTTCACATGTCACTGTTTGTTTGAGCACTTGGTTAGTGCCACCCCACCTGCCTATAATTATTACGGATTTTTTAGGTCATGTTCTTCCCCCTATTTTATTGATGTACCAATAAAAGTTACATTTTAGCGTATACCACACCTTCCGTGATCCGAACCTCTGCCCTAGCCTCAAATCACGCAGTGGTACAGATTTTGCTCAAGAATATCCCTGTATTTAGCACCATCCATCTTTCCCTCAACTCTGACCAGTTTCCCAGTCCCGGCTGCTGAAAAACATCCCCACAGCATGATGCTGCCACCACCATGTTTGTATCAATAGTTTGGAGACAGCATATAGCTTTAAATTCAATATTTTATTTTACCAGTGGTACAATCTCATAGTGACATTTATTGCTTATTGCAACGCTGAGGGCCCAATTCGGTGCCCTTTATCAAGCTGAAAGGCCAGTCATATTACTTCCACGGCGTGCCACCACCATGTTTAACTGTGGGGATGGTGTTCTTTGGGTGATGTGATATGTTGGGTTTGCCCCAGACATAACGTTTTCTTTGATGACCGAAAAGTTAAATTTTATTCTCATCAGACCAGAGCACCTTCCTCCATACATTTTGGGAGTCTCCCACATGTCTTTTCGCAAACTCACAATGTGCCTTATTGTTTTTAGCTGAAAGTAATGGCTTTCTTATGGCCACTCTGCCATAAACCCCAACTCTATGGAGCGTACTGCTTATTGTCGTCCTATGTACAGATACTCCAGTCTCTGCTGTGGAACTCTGCAGCTCCTCCAGGGTTACCATAGGTCTATGTGCTGCCTCTCTGATTAATGCCCTTCTTGCCGGTCGGTGAGTTTTGGTGGGCAGCCGTCTCTTGGCAGGTTTGCTGTTGTGCCATGTTCTTTCCATTTGGTTATGATAGATTTGATGGTGCTCCTGGGGATAATCAAAGATTTGGATATTTTTTTATAACCCTGACTTATACTTCTCAACAACATTGTCCCTTACTTGTTTGGAGAGTTCCTTAGTCTTCATGGCAGTGTTTGGTTAGTGATGCCTCTTGCTTAGGTGTTGCAGCCTGTGGGGCCTTTCAAAAGAGGTGTGTATATTTAATGACACATCATGTGACACTTTGATTGCACACAGGTGGACATCATTTCACTAATTATGTGACTTCTGAAGGTAATTGGTTGCACCAGAGCTTTTTATGGGCTTCCTAACAAAGTTCAATACATACGCACATGCCAATTTTCTTTTTTCTATTCCTAAACAATAGTTTTATTTATATTTTTTCCTCATTTCACTTCACCAACTTAGACTATTGTGTTCTGATCCATCAAATAAAATTCAGATTAACAAAACATTGAACTTAAGGCTGTAATGTAACAAAATACAAAAAAAGTCAAGGGGGGTGAATATACTTTTTGTATATATCCTGAGCACTTTATATACAGGCTACAATATATAGTCTGCAGGGGGAACCTCAAATAAGCCCATATGGTAGGCAGGAATACCTCATACATTCTGAGCACTTCATATACAGACCACAATATATGGTCTGCAGGGAGAACCTCAAAGGAGCCCATATGGTCTCCAGGAATGCCTCATACATTATGAGCACTTTATACATAGGCCACAATATAGGGTTTGCAGGGAGTACCTTAAAGAAGCCCATATGGTCTGCAGGAATGACTCATATAATCTAAGCACTTCATATACAGGCCACAATATATGGTCTGCAGGGAGAACCTCAAAGGAGCCCATATGGTCCACAGGAATGCCTCATACATTCTGGGCACTTCATATCCAGACTTCAATATACAGTATATGGTTTACAGGGAGAACTTCAAAGAGGACAGTACATTCTAGGCATTTCAGTTCTGAAGCAGCTACCACAGTTCAGAGACATCGGTGCAAGGCACCGACGGATCGGGCAATACTCATAGTCAATAAAAAGGCAGAGGTCAGGGCAGGAAGAGTTTGTGTGATTCAGTGAAACTAATGCGAGGTCAGGGCAGACAGTAAAGGGTCAGTATAGTAGACAAGCTAAGGTCAGGGCAGACAGCGAAGTATCAGAAGTGTTTTGGTACACTGGCAATCAGAATGCATATCGGTTAATGGCTTTAATGGTTAGAGGACCTGTCACCACAAAATGCAGTGAAATCTGCAGGCAGTATGATATACAGTTGTGTTCAAAACATTAGCAGTCAGACATCACTAACCTGATCAATCACTGTTTTTGGTAGAAATTATATTTCTACATGGCAAATAATTTACTAGCAGGTGTAGTGGAGTAATAGAAACCCAACAGTCATGACATGCATGCTGCTGATTCTCTGTAATTCAATCACTTATTGAAAGGGGCATGTTCAAAATAATAGCAGTGTGGAGTTCAATGAGTGCGGTCATTCTTTGAAAATGTTGTACATGCTGGTTACAGTGCATTTCTCTCAGAAATTCTGAGGACAATGGGTCGTCCCAGACATTGTTCAGAAGAACAGCATACCTTGATTAAAAAGTTGATTGGAGAGGGGAAAACATATAAGAAGTGCAGAAAATGATAGGCTGCTCAGCTAAATGATCGCAAATGCTTTAAAATGGCAACCAAAACCTGAAAGACGTGGAAGAAAGCGAAAAACTACCATTCAAATGGATAGAAGAATAGCCAAAATGGCAAGGACTCAGCCAATAATCAGCTCTAGGAAGATCAAAGAAGGTCTAAAGTTACCTGTAAATACTGTTACAATTAGAAGATGCCTATGTGAAGCCAAGCTATCTGCAAGAAGCCCCCGCAAAGTCCCACTGTTGAAAAAAGACATGTGCTGAAGAGGTTACAATTTGCCAAAGAGCACATTGACTGGCCTAAAGAGACATTTTGCAGACTGATGAAAGTAAGATTGTTCTTTTTGGGTCTAGTGGCCGGAGACAGTTTGTCAGATGACCCCTAAACACTGAATTCAAGCCACAGTACACTGTGAAGATAGTGAAGCATGGTGGCTCAAGCATCATGATATGAGGATGTTTCTCATACTACGGTGTTGGGCCTATTTATCGCATACCAGGGATCATGGATCAGTTTGAATACATCAGAATACTTGAAGAGGTCATGCTGCCTTATGCTGAAGAGGAAATGCCCTTGAAATGGGTGTTCCAACAAGACAGCGACCCCAAACGCACCAGTAAACGTGAACATCTTGGTTCCAGACCAACAAGATTGACGTTATGGAGTGGCCAGCCCAATCCCCGGATCTTAATCCAATAGAAAACTTGTGGGGTGACATCAAAAATGCAGTTTCTGAGGCAAAACCAAGAAATAGAGAAGAACTGTGGAATGTAGTCCAATCATCCTGGGCTGGAATACCTGTTCACAGGGGCCAGAAGTTGGTTGACTCCATGCAACTCAGATGTACAGCAGTTCTCAGAAACAGTGGTTATACAACTAAAGATTAGTTAAGTGGTTCAAAGGAAAGCAAAATCTTCAAACATTTTTCAGTTTATATAGTGAATGTTTGAGTTTGTAAAGAAGAATATAGTCTAATATTCACTTTTCTCCAAATTTTTTAGAGGAACAACACAAATTTGATATATTTCCTTCAGGTTTTGATTTGGAATAGAATGTGTAGTGTTCCCAATGCATTTGTGTGTATGGAAAGAAAAGCTATTAGAAGGACTTTGAGCTTTATTCACTTTTTTAAACACACTGCTATTATTTTGAACACAACTGTAGAGCAGACTGATATATTATTTATTTGGGAAATGATTCAGTAAAACTTGTAATTTTTACATTTATATCTGCAGCCCTGTGAAGAACTATTGTTACAGGAGGGAGGTGTTATCAGTGACTGACAGCTATCTCTGTATGCACACTTATACACACAATGCTATCAGTCACTGATAACACCTCCCTCCTGTACCAATAGGTATTCACAGGAATATGAAAAATGCAAAGATATAAATGTATAAAGTTGCAGTTTTTACTGTATCTTTTCCTACAAAACTACATATCAATCTGCTCAGTTCTTCCTGCTCTGTAACATGGTGCTGCCAGATTGCACTGGATTTTGGGAGCAGGCAGCAACCTGCAAGGAAAGCGCCTTGAATGCTGGCGCCTGGTCCTGCTATCTGTAGCAAAGGAACAAGAAACGGATCTGGTCCACTGGACAGACAGCGGGAGAGTCTGCATGAGCCCACCTGGAGGAGTGAGGTAGCAGCGGCATGGGCTACCAGTGCAACAGCTTCTCTCCTGATTGATTGACAGTCAAACATCTTGCTCTGAAAAGCAACACAGATGCAAAGGCTATGCTTCCGCTACTGGAGCAGCAACTGTTCATGCACCGCCACACTTCCAGGTAGCTGCGCATGAGCAGTTACTGCTGCAGGAGCAAAGCCTCTGTGCTTGTCCTGCTGCTTGGAGCTAGATCTGGACTAGATATCGGACCCTGTCAATCAAGCGGCAGGGGAAGTGTCATCAGCTGCCAGGACAGCCACTCTCAGGTGAAGAACTCTGGGTGAAACAAATTGAATGGCTCATTATTATCTGAGAATTAAATATCTTGGAGAAGTCCCGCAATAGCCTAAAATTAAAACCCTGTTATGCTCCTCTATTTCTCAAGGCTCGTTCTCTGTGGCATTGTTCCGGTATGCCTGCTACTGCTTGTTTACAAACTGTGGCGATATATAGGCGTGGCATGTGAGGACCACTGAAAGCAGTGATTAACTGTTATCATGATTTTCCATACATCTGCATGTCACCAACACTGAGATATGCAGGTGTATGAAAAGTCACCGCTGCAGCCAATAACTGTCCTCAGTGTTAGACAGCTAAGGCTGATGAATGGCTTTAGCAGTCACAGGCAGTATACTGGCATGTCCCTGCCACAGTTTGTAAAAAAGCAGCAGCAGGAATACCAGACCAGTGGGGCTGAGCTGCAATACCAAGCACGACCACTATCCAATTGACGGTGCTGTGCTTGGTAAGCTGCAAGGAGGCGACAGCGCTCACTACAAAGAATTGTGGTCTTCTCAAACAGCTGATTGATGGGGATCCTGAGCATAGGTCATCAATATCAGAATCTCGGAAAACCCTTTTAATGCTGTCCACAATCCTAAGAAATATAGGGAAATAGTTACCCATCATGAAATACCGCAAGGCATCTGGCTCCAAATTTTTTCTTCAGCAGGACAATGACCCCAGCCATACAGTCAACGTCATAAAAAATTATCTTCAGCGTAAAGAAGAACAAGGAGTCCCGAAGCAATGATATGGCCCCCACAGAGCTCTGATCTAAACAGCATCAAGTCTGTCTGGGATCACATGAAGAGAAAGAAGGATTTGAGTAAACGTACATCCACAGAAGATCTGTGGTTAATTCTGCTAGATGTTTGAAGCAACCTCCCTGTTGGTTTCCTTAAAAAATAGTGGTCCAGTGTACCTGGAAGAATTAATGTTGTTTTGAAGACAAAAGGTGGTCACAGCAAATGTTGATTTAATTTGGATTTCTCCTTTGTTTGTTCACTTTGCATTTTGTTGAGTGATAAAAATAAACTATTAAGTCCTCATGCACACGACCGTTGTTTTATTCCGTGTCTGTTGCGCCATTTTTCGTGATTTTCTGCGGACCCATTGATTATCAATGGGTCCGTTAAAAACTCGGCTAATGCACCGTTTGCCCTCCACGTCCGTGATCCGTGGTTCCAGTCCGTCAAAAAAATATAACCTGTCCTATTATTTTCGCGGAAAACGGTTCGCGGACCTATTCAAGTCAATGGGACCGCTAAATAACGCGGAGGCACACAAGATTGTCATCCGCGTCCGTGCATCCGCGTCCGTTTTTTTCCTATCATTTGCATGGCAAGCCTGTCTTAGACTTTTTTTTACTTTCCTTTATGTCTGGTGATCCTCCAAAAATAAAGGAAGACACACGGAAACAAAAACGGATCACGGAACAACGGAACCCCATTTTGCGGAACGGAACACAACAACGGTCGTGTGCATGAGGCCTTACACTTCTATTTTTGAAAGTATTCTTATTTTATAGCATTTTTCCCACTCCTGCCTAAAATATTTGCATAATACTGTGTGTGTGTATATATATATATATATATATATATATACATATATATCTAATACTGTATATAAAGCTGAGTGTGTGTGTGTGTATGTCCACTAAAGGAATCCGCACCATTGCATTTACAATCACGAAATTTGGCACACAGGTATGTCTGGGAAGGTTTTAGACCAGGTCTCAGCTCTCTAGGACGTACTGTTCCTGAGATATTCCCAAAAAATGCATTAGCCAATAGAAGCTTGGTCACATGACCCTTATCAGCCAATAGAAGCTCGCAGGCCCTTAGTCTCCACATACACACAGTTTTACACCAGGTTTCTATAACAACCCAGCCATTTTTCTTCACTGCTGCAGGTCAGCTTTAAAACAAATCTGTCACCAGGATAATCGCTATTGTAAAGCCATGGCCTAATAGCACTTAGTACCTTATTTCCAGATGTGCCTTTGTTCCAGCAATAGATGTTTTTTATCCTCGCCTCCTGCCACAATGTGTCCACCCATCCCTCCTGCATCACATTTAAGCCATAACTCTGCCCCCCTTTTCCTGCTCCCAGCATGAGAGTGGGCTTAGGCACTAGTAGTAGGAGTGCCTGGGCTCCTTCCTGCAGGAGTCACGCCCCTCTGGGCACCTTACTGGCTCATTTGCATACCAAATAAACTGGATATTCGGAGGATAAAAAACATCTTTTGCTGGAACAAAGGCACATTTGGAAGTAAGGTACTAAGTGCTATTAGGCTATGGCTTTACTTCAATAGCGATTATCCTGGTGACAGATTTCCTTTAAAGGGGCAGGGGGCTGTGGATGATACTGTAAGGCCTCATGCACACGACCGTTGTTGTGTTCTGTTCCGCAAAATGGGGTTCCGTGATCTGTTTCCGTTTTTGTTTCCGTGTGTCTTGTTGGAGGATCACCAGACATGAAGGAAAGTAAAAAAAAATCTAAGTCAAGTTTGCCATGCAAATGATAGGAAAAAAACGGACGCGGATGACAATCTTGTGTGCTTCCGCGTTTTTTCACGGTCCCATTGATTTGAATGGATCCGCGAACCATTTTCCGTGAATAAAATAGGACAGGTTATATTTTTTTGACAGACTGGAACCACGGATCACGGACACGGATGACAAACGGTGCATTAGCCGAGTTTTTAACGGACCCATTGAAAGTCAATGGGTCCGCAGAAAATCACGAAAAACGGAACAACGGACACGGAATAAAACAACGGTCGTGTGCATGAGGCCTTAAGGGAACAGAGTGCTGTGGAGATCACAGTTCAGGGGTAGGTAGGGTGGCCATTCAGGCCACCCTCAAAAGACGGACTTAAAAACCCCACCCCCAGGTCCGGCTAAGACACGCCCCTGATCCAGTTAGGCCACGCCCCTCCCACTCTGCAGCCAACAGGGTTTGAAAAAATTAAGGAAAAAATATACTTCTGTCAGCTGCAGGGGTGGGAGGGATGGTGACTTTCTCCCTGCAGCTCATGATCAGACAGCACAATGCTGCTGTCTGAGAGTGAGCTGTTCAAAAGGACATCCCTGTGTCTGTCCAGGCCCTGCACCGTACAGAACACAGGGAGTCTGAAAGCCGGACTGTCCTGCCTAAAACCTGCCACCCTAGGAACAGGCTGCTGTGAAGGTCACAATTAAGGGGACGGTCCGCTATGGAGGTCAGTGTTAGGCTAGGCCTACATGACGACATGTGTCCCGCAACACATAGGGCACAACTACACTGCAACATGTGTCACGCGACATTGATGTCACACCAATGTCGCCAGACAATTTTTTATAATGATAGTTTATGGTGTCGCGCTGCGACTGCGACGTGACAGTCGCAGAAAAATCCATTTTGGATGGGTTTTTTGCAACTGTCGTGTCGCAGTCGCAGCATGTCACATGTCGCAGTGCGACACCATAGACTATCATTATAAAAATTGTCGCGCAGCATTGGTGTGACAAAATGTTGTGCGAAAAATGTCATCGTGAAGCCCTAGCTTTAAGGGGCAGATTGCTGTAGAGGCCTCTGTTAAGGGGGCGGGCGCTGTGGAGGTCTCTGTTAAGGGGGCAGGGAACAGTGGAGGTCACAGTTAAGGGGGTGGTCCGATATGGAGGTCAGTGTTAAGGGGCGGGGTGCTGTAAAGGTCACTGTTAAAGGGGCGGGGTGTTGTGGAGATCAAATTTTAAGGGAACAGAGTTCTGTGGAGGTCACTGTTAAGGGGGCGGGTTATTGTGTAAATCACTGTTAAAGGGAACCTGTCACCTCGACTATGCTACCCTCACTGAGCGTTTCTAAATGTTCATTGTGTTACCCTAAACATAGAAATTACACTTTTAATTTCATTTGCAGACGAATTCACTACGTATTATGCATTTATGTACTTCCCGCCTTTTATGCAAATTTACATAAAAGAGTCATATCTTAGGGCTCTTTCACACTTGCGTTCTTGTCTTCCGGCATAGAGTTCCGTCGTCGGGGCTCTATGCCGGAAGAATCCTGATCAGGATTATCCTAATGCATTCTGAATGGAGAGAAATCCGTTCAGGATGCATCAGGATGTCTTCAGTTCCGGAACGGAACGTTTTTTGGCCGGAGAAAATACCGCAGCATGCTGCGCTTTTTGCTCCGGCCAAAAATCCGGAACACTTGCCGCAAGGCCGGATCCGGAATTAATGCCCATTGAAAGGCATTGATCCGGATCCGGCCTTAAGCTAAACGTCGTTTCGGCGCATTGCCGGAGCCGACATTTAGCTTTTTCTGAATGGTTACCATGGCTGCCGGGACGCTAAAGTCCTGGCAGCCATGGTAAAGTGTAGCGGGGAGCGGGGGAGCAGTATACTTACCGTCTGTGCGGCTCCCGGGGCGCTTCAGAGTGACGTCAGGGCGCCCCAAGCGCATGGATCATGTGATCACATGGATCACGTCATCCATGCGCATGGGGCGCTCTGACGTCACTCTGGAGCGCCCCGGGAGCCGCACGGACTGTAAGTATACCGCTCCCCCGCTCCCCACTACTACTATGGCAACCAGGACTTTAATAGCGTCCTGGGTGCCATAGTAACACTGAACGCATTTGGAAGACGGTTCCGTCTTCAAATGCTTTCAGTACACTTGCGTTTTTCCGGATCCGGCGTGTAATTCCGGCAAGTGGAGTACACGCCGGATCCGGACAACGCAAGTGTGAAAGAGGCCTTACTTGTGTGACCAGAGAAGAGTCATATTTTCAAGCTCTGACTCATCTCAGGTTAATTTGCATATATATCAAATCAGGTTTTTTACACAATAAAAGCACACAGAGCTATGGGGACTGGGTATTGCGGATGTGCTTGCGGCCATCTAGCAACCCATGTCCTCAGCTCTATACACAAAATCCAGGTGACAGGTTCCCTTTAAGGAGACGGGGTACTGTGGAGGTCACTAATAAAGGGGTGGCGGCTGTGGAGGTCACTGTTAAAGGGGAGGGTGCTGTGGATGTTACTGTTAAGGGGCAGGCCACTGTAGAGGTCAATGTTAAAGGGGATTGCACTGTAGAAGTCACTGTTAAGGGAGAAGGGGACTGTGGAGGCCACTTTAATGAACAGCGGGGTACTGTGAGGTGACCGTTAAGGCTGCAGGGTACTGTGAGGTCACTGTTAAGGGAGCACTGTACTGAGGCAGTCACTGTTAACCCCTTAGGGACGGGCTCATTTTCACCTTAAGGACCAGGCCATTTTTTGCAAATCTGACCAGTGTCACTTTAAGTGGTAATACATTTTTAACGCTTTGACTTATCCAGGCCATTCTTAAATTGTTTTTTCGTCACATATTGTACTTCATGACACTGGTAAAATGAAGTAAAAAAAATTCATTTTTATTTATAAAAAAATACCAAATTTGCCAAAAATTTAGAAATATTTGCTAATTTCCAAGATTTAATTTCTCTACTTCTATAATACATAGTACATACATAGTAATACCTAAAAAAAATAGTTAATACTTTACATTCCCCATATGTCTACTTCATGTTTGGATCATTTTGGGCATGACATTTTATTTTTGGGGGAGGTTACAAGGCTTAGAAGTTTAGAAGTAAATCTTGAAATTTCTCAGAAATTTTCAAAAACCAACTTTTTAAGGACCAGTTCAGGTCCGAAGTCACTTTGTGAGGCTTACATAATAGAAACCACCCAAAACTGCACCCCTCAAGGTATTCAAAACTGATTTTACAAACGTCGTTAATCCTTTGGGTGTTCCACAAGAATTAATGGAAAATAGAGATACAATTTCAAAATTTCACTTTTTTGGCAGATTTTCCATTTTAATATATTTTTTCCAGTTACAAAGCAAGGGTTAACAGCCAAACAAAACTCAATATTTATGGCCCTGATTATGTAGTTTACAGAAACACCCCATATGTAGTTGTAAACTGCTGAACGGGCACACAGCAGGGCGCAGAAGTAAAGAAAAGCAATACTGTTTTTGGAAGGCAGATTTTGCTGGACTGGTTTTTTGACACCATGTCCCATTTGAAGCCGCCCTGATGCACCCCTAGAGTAGAAACTCTAAAAAAAGTGACCCCATTTTAGAAACTAGGGTGGAGGTTTTGGTGGTACTAGTTTAGGGTACATATGATTTTTGGTTGCTCTATATTACACTTTTTGTGAGGCAATGAAATAGAAATAGCTGTTTTGGCACAGTTTTCTTTTTTTTTTGTTATTTACAACATTCATCTGACAGGTTAGATCATATGGTATTTTTATAGAGCAGGTTGTCACGGACGTGGCGATACCTAATATGTA
Organism: Bufo bufo; assembly: GCF_905171765.1. NCBI lineage: Eukaryota > Metazoa > Chordata > Amphibia > Anura > Bufonidae > Bufo > Bufo bufo. The sequence goes on from NC_053390.1 coordinate 396,633,121, forward strand.
TCCAATTTTTTTATTTATGTAAGTTTTACACAATATTTCATTTTTTAAACAAAAAAAATCATGTTTTAGTGTCTCCATATTCTGAGAGCCATAGTTTTTTCAGTTTTTGGGCGATTATCTTGGGTAGGTATGATTTTTGCGGGAAGAGATGACGGTTTCATTGGCACTATTTTGAGGTGCGTATGACTTTTTGATCGCTTGCTATTACACTTTTTGTGATGTAAGATGACAAAAAATTGCTTTTTTTACACCGTTTTTTTTTGTTTGTTTTGACGGTGTTAACCTGAGGGGTTAGGTCATGCGATATTTTTATAGAGCCGGTCGATACGGACGCGGTGATACCTAATATGTATACTTTTTTAAATTTACTTAAGTTTTACACAATAACACCTTTTTTAAAACAAAAAAAATTATGTTTTAGTGTTTCCATATTCTGAGCCATAGTTTTTTTTTTTTTTGAGTGATTGTCTTAGGTAGGGTCTCATTTTTTGCGGGATGAGGTGACGGTTAGATTGGTACTATTTTGGTGGGCATACGCCTTTTTAATCGCTTACTGTTGTACTTTTTGTGATGTAAGGTGACAAAAAAAATTGTTTATTTAGCAGTTTTTTTTTTTGTTTTTTTTTATACGGTGTTCATCTGAGGGTTAGGTCATGTGATATGTTTATAGAGCCGGTCGATACGGACGCGACGATACCTAATATGTCTACTTTTTTTTTTTTTCCCTATTTTTTACCAATTTTTTTTTTTTACTTTATTTGGGAAAATGACTTTTTTGTTTATTTTTACTTGAAACTTTGCATTTTTTTTTACTTTATTTTTTGTCCCACTTTGGGACTTCAACTTTTGGGGGTCTAATCCCTTTTACAATGCATTCCAATACTTCTGTATTGGAATGCATTGGCTGTATGAGTAATATTGTGTGTATTACTCATACAGCTTCCGGCCTGTGAGATCCAGGGGGCTGGATCTCACAGGCTCGTCACCGGAAGGCAGCGCAGATGCCTAAGGAAGGCATCGCGCTGCCTTCCATGCCATTGGGTCCCCCCTACAGCTCCACGGGGACCCGATGGCACAGCTGCCCGCAACATGAAAAGCCGCAAACCGCAGGTCTGTGCGAGATTACGGCACTGAGAAGAACTGACGTCAGGGATAGTGGAGTAAATAAATTAAGTGGTAGGCGGTGCTGGGCTCCGGATCGATGGGCGCGGCTGGGCTACAACATATCGTGGGACAACCACTTGGGCTCCTGACAGAGGTGATTTACATATCAATAAGATCATTTTTTATAAGAATGTAACACACACAGAGCATAAACAGTGGCATCATTTTAAACACTGCATGGAGACTAATGGGCACATATAAATATCGCTATATCGTTAATCCTGGTGACAGAATCCCTTTAAAGGGGCAGTCGCTGTGGAGGTCTCTGTTAAGGGGGCTGGGAATGGTGATGGTCACAGTTAAGGAGACTGTAACCTATGGTCAGTGTAAAGGGGCGGGTGCTGTAGAGGTCACTGTTAAGGGGGCGGGCCCCTGTGGACATCACTGTCAAGGGGGTGGGGTGCTGTGGAACTTACTGTTAAAGGGGCAAACTGCTGTGGAGGTCCCATTTTAAGGAGACGGGGCACTGTGGGGGGTCAGTGTTAAGGGGTGGGGGCTGTGGAGGTCACTGTTATAGTGGATACTGTCGATATCTTTTAACGACACACACAAACATTAAATTAAATAGATGAAATATACCCATGCGAAGCTGGGTCCTTCAGCTAGTTTATATATACATCTTAACTTTGACCCCCCCCCACACGGCCGCATCTCCTTAAAATGGGACCTCCACAGCAGCCCACCCCCTTCACTTTGACCTTCATAGCAGCCTGCCCCTTTAACAGTGAGTTTCACAGCACACCACCCACTTGACAATGACCTCCACAGGGGCCCGCCCCTTAACAGTGGCCTTTATAGAAATATGCCACTTAACACTGACCTCCATAGCAGACCATCCCTTAACTGTGACCTCCAGAGCAGCCTGCCCCAAGTGTGGCCAAAGGTCCAGTTTTAGGCCGGACAGTCCGGCATTCAGACTCCCTGTCCTCTGTCTGGTGCAGGGCCTGGACGGACACAAGGATGTCCTTTTGAACAGCTAACTCTCAGACAGCAGCACTGTACCTAGAAGTTGATTTTTAACTTCATTTTTCAATCCTGATGGCTGGAGAGAGGGCGTGGCCTAACCAGATCTGGGGAGTGTCCTTTTAAACAGTTCACTATGGTGTCTAAGTGTGAGCTTCAGGGAGAAAGTCACCGTCCCTCCCTCCCTCCCACCTCTGCAGCTGACAGAAGTTGATTTTTAACTTCATTTTTTCAATCCCTATCGGCTGAGGAGTTGGATGGGGCGTGGTCTAACCGGATCAGAGGCGTGGCTTATTGGGACCTGGGGGCAGGGTTTTATGTCCATCTTTTCAGGGTGGCCTAAATGGCCACTCTACCTGCCCCCTGAATTGTGACCTCCACACCACTCCTCCCCCTTAACAGTGTCATCCACAGCTATTAAGCCATGGCTTTACTTCAATAGTGATTATCCTGGTGACAGATTTCCTTTAAAGCTCACCTACAGCAGTAAAGAAAAATGGTTGTTATGGAAACCTGGAGTAAAACTGTGTATGTGGAGTCTAACGGGCTTCGAGATTCTATTGGCTGATAAGGGTCATGTGACCAAGCTTCTATTAGCTAATGCATTTTTTGGGAATATCTCAGGAATGGTATGTCCTACAGAGCTGAGACCTGGTATAAAACCTTCCCGGACACCTGATGTACCTGTGTGCCAAATTTCGTGATTGTAAATGTGATGGTGCGGATTCCTTTAGCGGAAATACACACATACACTCAGCTTTATATATTATATATATACTGTATATATATATATATATATATATACAGTACAGACCAAAAGTTTGGACACACCTTCTCATTCAAAGAGTTTTCTTTATTTTCATGACTATGAAGGCATCAAAACTATGAATTAACACGTGGAATTATATACATAACAAACAAGTGTGAAACAACTGAAAATATGTCATATTCTAGGTTCTTCAAAGTAGCCACCTTTTGCTTTGATTACTGCTTTGCACACTCTTGGCATTCTCTTGATGAGCTTCAAGAGGTAGTCACCTGAAATGGTCTTCCAACAGTCTTGAAGGAGTTCCCAGAGATGCTTAGCACTTGTTGGCCCTTTTGCCTTCACTCTGCGGTCCAGCTCACCCCAAACCATCTCGATTGGGTTCAGGTCCGGTTACTGTGGAGGCCAGGTCATCTGGCGCAGCACCCCATCACTCTCCTTCATAGTCAAATAGCCCTTACTTTCAAAGTTTTCCCAATTTTTAGGCTGACTGACTGACCTTCATTTCTTAAAGTAATGATGGCCACTCGTTTTTCTTTACTTAGCTGCTTTTTTCTTGCCATAATACAAATTCTAACAGTCTATTCAGTAGGACTATCAGCTGTGTATCCACCTGACTCCTCCTCAACGCAACTGATGGTCCCAACCCTATTTATAAGGCAAGAAATCCCACTTATTAAACCTGACAGGGCACACATGTGAAGTGAAAACCATTTCAGGGGACTACCTCTTGAAGCTTATCAAGAGAATGCCAAGAGTGTGCAAAGCAGTAATCAAAGCAAAAGGTGGCTACTTTGAAGAACCTAGAATATGACATATTTTCAGTTGTTTCACACTTGTTTGTTATGTATATAATTCCACATGTGTTAATTCATAGTTTTGATGCCTTCAGTGTGAATCTACAATTTTCATAGTCATGAAAATAAAGAAAACTCTTTGAATGAGAAGGTGTGTCCAAACTTTTGGTCTGTACTGTATATATAGTAAGAAGGAACAAGGAGCCGTCATTGACGGAAGATACGTGTCACCGAGGTTCCTGGCCTTGGTGAGGTAAGAACCGGATTTTTTTCCTGAAGTGTCCGTTCTGTAGTGCAGTCTGACATTTCAGCTGTTAGTATGGATGTAAAGCCGATCCGGGCCGGTTCTTATTGGGAGAAGCCAAAGAGCAGGATGGGTGGCTGTTCCCCACGGTTCCTGGCCTGGTTTTTGCTGAGATATAAAAACCCAGCCAGCACGTTCAGCTGAAAAATTATCCTCCATGACAGAGGAGCTGTGGAGCTGTGAGAGCCGTATGCTGGGGGAAACAGGCCTCTAAAGCCTGCTGTGGACTGTGAGTGGAAATCTACTGACCAGGTGAAGGTTTTGTGCACTGTGGACTTTGTGTGGTGTGAACAAGCACCAAAACTGAACACTGTTACTTTTTTCTTGTTTTTTCTATCGTGTGAATAAAACACTGAACTTTGATTTAAATCCTTGTTTTTGCCTCTGTACTGCGTCCGCTTACCCTGCCTACCAGAGCGAATCCCCACATTTGGTGTCGGATGCGGGCAGACGCAGTGGGGCAGGCCTGAAGGCCGAAAAGTTTTTGTTTTCCCTGGCACAAGTTTATGTCCTATATCGAGCCGGCAAGGTTGCGATCCGTGTCCCATGACAAAATGGATGCGGTCGGGAAGGCCCTCGTGGAGTCTAACTTGCAGCAGCGGGAGGCTACTAAGCAGCAGCAGGAAACTAAACAGCTACTATTGCAACATGTGATGGCATTGCCTGCAGGAGCGTCCCACAACATCCACGATGCCCGGAACGCTGTCTGTGCGACGATCCCAAAGATGACCCCATCTGATGACGTCGAGACCTATCTAGCGGTATTCGAAAAGGTGGCTGTGAGAGAAAAGTTACCCTGAGACCTGTGGGCTGAGGTCGTCGCTCCGTTCCTGGCGTCTAGACCCCAGCAAGTTTTCTTTGATCTCCCTGATGATCAAGTGGCCGACTACCTGACCGTAAAAGGTGAGATCCTGGCGAGACTGGGAGTGAATGTGTTGGTCCGGGCCCAGCGGGTACATCAGTTAGAATTTAACCCGGCTGAACCTGCTAGACCACAGTACTATGAACTGTTACACCGGTTGCATAAATGGCTGCAGCCTGACGTTTTGACTCCCACGGCTATGCTGGACCGTCTGATGGCAGATGTGTTCTGGAGGGCTCTGCCGTACCCACTCTAGCACTGGATCGGCCAGGTGTCTCCAGGTAATGCCTTGGATATGGTCGACCTGGTTGAGCGCTACGAGGCCACTAGAAATCTACAGGGGGGTTCTTTTGGGAGGGGGCCAGTCAAACCCCGGAAAACTCCACCCCAGACCCGGCGGCTGGTGCCAGCTAGACACACCCGGGATGTACCCCCTGCAGACCCAACCCCGGTGGTCTGCTGGCGTTGTCAGGAGCCTGGACACATAAGGGCCGACTGTCCCCATCAGGGGGAACCCATGGACACCAACTATGGCTACCGCCACTCATTATATGCCAGAAAGTTGTGTGCCACAGGAACCTCCGAGACTATGGACAATAGCCACCTGTGCCATGTGGAAGTGGGGGGCACTCTGGCAGTGGCACTGCTGGATTCAGGGAGCTTGGTGTCCCTGGTAAGAGACGCCCTGGTGCGGCCTGCTGAGTATACTGGCCGAAAGGTCGGCGTAGTCTGTATCCATGGGGACTTAAAGGACTATCCCACCGCATTGGTCTGTTTAAAAACGGTGGCCGGCAGGTGGACTCATGAGGTGGCCGTCGCCACAGGGCTACCTTATGAATTAATAATTGGGAGAGACTTCCCCGGGTTCCCGGCACTCTGGCCAATACACATGAGACAGATGCAACCCTAGCAGAGTGGCCCGGCTCAGGGGGGAGACCAGAACCCTGGGAACCTGAGTCTGAAGGGCCAGCGGTAGGGGGGACCGCCACTTCGGTGGAGGAGGGGGAGACAATCCCGCTAAGTGTGATGGTAGGAGACGTGGAGGACTTGCCACCGGGTCCGGAGTTGGCAGACCTCAACTTCTCCAGAGATAATTTTGGTACAGCACAGCACCAGGACCTGACTCTATCTCGAGCCTGGGAAAATGTAGTAGTGGTTGAGGGTGAGCCGCAACAACCGGGGCTGAGTCTATGTTCCCCCATTTTGTGGTTCAACAGGAGATGCTGTACCGAGTAAATCAACTACGGGGTGAGCATATTAAACAGCTGGTGGTGCCCAAGGCGTATAGCAAGCTCCTGTTGGATTTAGCCCACCAACATGTTCTTGGGGGACACCTGGTCCAGCAGAAAACGCAAGACCGGATTCTACAGAGGTTCTACTGGCCCAGTGTGTTCAGAGAGGTAGAAGAGTATTGCAAGTCTTGCCCAACCTGCCAGATAACCAGCCCCTAGCCACATTTCCGTAGTCCCCTGGTCCCTCTCCCGATTATTGAGGTTCCATTCGAGCGGATCGCTATGGATCTCATAGGCCAATGTACCGAAGTCAGCTAGAGGGCACCAGCACATCCTGGTCATCCTCGACTACGCCACGCGGTACCCGGAGGCAGTGCCACTGCATCATACGTCAGCTAAACTCATAGCTAAGGAGGTAATGGAAATGTTTTCTAGAGTGGGTCTGCCTAAGGAGGTTCTAACTGACCAAGGGACCCCATTTATGTCCAAGGTCATGAAGGAACTCTGTAAGTTGCTCCACATAAAACAATTACGGACATCCGTGTATCATCCACAAACGGATGGCCTGGTAGAGAGGTTTAACCAGACGCTAAAAAATATGTTGAAAAGAGCAGTGTCTAAGGATGGGAGGGACTTGGACCTTCTTCTGCCCTATCTTATGTTCGCAGTGCGAAAAGTGCCCCAGGCCTCTACCGGGTTCTCGTCCTTCGAACTGCTATACGGCAGACACCCTCGTGGTTTATTGGACATCACCAAAGAGGCGTGGGAACAACAAACCACACCGCACAAAAGTGTTGTTGAGTATGTCACCCAGATGCAGGGACGAATGGAAACTGTGTTACCTCCGGTGAGGGAGCATATGGAGGCAGCGCAGCGAGCCCAGAGTAGGGTCTATAATCGGCAGGCTTGGGTCTGAAACTTTAACCTGGGTGATCGGGTGTTGGTTCTGGTACCGACTGTAAGTTCCTAGCTAGGTGGCAGGGGCCCTACAAGGTACTTGACAAAATTGAAGAGGTAGATTACAAAGTACACCAGCCAGGGAGGAGAAAGCTGCAGCAGGTGTACCACGTGAATATGCTCAAGCCATGGAAGGAAAGGGAAACCTGTACAGAAGACAGCCCACGACCAGGGTTCCTAGGGGAAGCGGTTTCGGCCCCTCGGTCTGAAGCAGGGGAAGCGGCTGCCACTGTGAAAATTGCTGCCAGCCTCTCCTCTAAACAGGCTCAGGAAACCAGGGAGTTCATTAGTTGGAACACGGATGTGTTCTCAGACCTCCCTGGACGCACGTCCGTAATCCAGCATGACATTATCACTGAGCCTCAGGCGAAATTCTGGTTAAAACCATACCGGGTACCCGGGCCAAGCCCGGTATTATTCTGTGTTGGACCTCACCAAAGGGTACTGGCAGGTACCCTTGACTGAGGCTGCCAAAGAAAAAACAGCTTTCGTCGCGCCAGAGGGGCTGTATCAGTACAAGGTATTACCCTTTGGTCTACATAGCGCTCCCACCACATTTCAAAGGCTAATGGATATTGTACTCCATCCACATTGTCAATACGCTTCGGCGTACCTGGACGATATCGTTGTCATAACACCGACTGGGAAAGTCACTTACCTAAAGTACAGGCTGTAGTGGACTTCCTTAGGAATGCTGGCTTAACCGCTAACCCAAAAAAGTACTCAATAGGGTTAGAAGAGACCAAGTACCTGGGGTATGTCATTGGGCGCGGAATGATCAAACCTCAGGTGAACAAAATTGAGGCAATTAGGAATTGGCCCCGACCTGTCACTACTTTGCAAGTAAAGTCGTTCCTGGGTATGGTGGGATACTATATGAGGTTTTTCCCCAATTTTGCTACAGTCGCCGCACCATTGACAGGCCTTTTGAAGGGACGCAAGTCAGTGACGGTCCACTGGAATGAGCAGGCGGAAAAGGCTTTCTCTGCTTTGAAATCGGCCCTGTGTGGGTCCCCGGTTTTAGTGATGCTCGACTTCAAAAGGGAGTTTATAGTGCAGACCGATGCCTCCGAGGTAGGTCTCGTGGCTGTACTGTCTCAAGATATTGACAGGGAGGAGCATCCCTTGTCTTCCTCAGCCGGAAACTCACCCCAGCCGAGACTAGGTACAGTATAGTGGAGAGAGAGTGCCTGGCCATCAAGTGGGCACTCGAGTCTCTCCGCTACTATCTTTTGGGGAGAAGGTTCCGTCTGGTGACCGATCACTCCCCTCTTAAATGGATGAGCCAGGCCAAAGAGAGGAATGCTCAGGTCACCAGGTGGTTCTTATTTTTGCAAAATGTTAAGTTTTCCATGGAACACAGGGCAGGCAGGTTACAGGGAAACGCGGATGCCCTGTCCCGCGTACACTGTCTGGCAAGTGTTCACCCCCTCAGGGTTGAACAAAGGAAGGAGGTATGTAAGAAGGAACAAGGAGCCGTCATTGACGGAAGATACGTGTCACCGAGGTTCCTGACCAGATTTTTTTCCTGAAGTGTCAGTTCTGTAGTGCAGTCTGACATTTCAGCTGTTAGTATGGTTGTAAAGCCGATCCGGGCCGGTTCTTATTGGGAGCAGCCAAAGAGCAGGGTGGCTGGCTGTTCCCCACTGTTCCAGGCCGGGTTTTGGCTGCGATATAAAAGCCAGCCAGCACGTTCAGCTGGAAAATTATCCTCCATGACAGAGAAGCTGTGGAGCTGTGAGAGCCGTATGCTGGGGGAAACAGGCCTCTAAAGCCTGTTGTGGACTGTGGGTGGAAATCTACTGACCAGGTGAAGGTTTTGTGAGCAGCTCTGCCTGGTGCCGCCATGCATCGTGTCCGCATGGGGGTCCAGGTAGTTATTGGTGTTGGTGTTCCACCCTATTGCTGAGGGAGGTAAGTGCTTGTTGCTCCGGTGTGTTGTTGTATCACTGGGTTCTTACCTGCTAATCCAGTTGCTGTTCACTGTCTTCCCCTATCTTTATTGCTAGGCCTGTGAAGTCTTCTGTTTGTCCGTTTTGTGGAGGAACAGGTTGTCTCTAGTTCCTGACCTTAATTTCAGGGATCATCAGGGCGACTCAGGGTCTGAGGTTCCTGTGTATGAGCCCTCCTACAATCTGGGTCAGCTCATATGGTTAGGAGTCAGGGCTAGGATCAGGGTTGCAATAGGAGGTGCCCTGCTCCCTTATCACAGTATCCAGGCCTAGATTAATCTCCCGATTCTCATCGGTGTTCGGTGTGGAGTTCCCCCACACCGCATCATGACAGTAACATTCACAAAGTTTAGGGCAGTTCTCTATTGACTAGACACACCTGCCCACACTACCACCAAAGGCTCGTCTGGTGACAACAGTGACTTATGCATAGCGCTCTTCTTGACATCTCCAACATTGCCATTCTTTCTGCTCAGTGTGAATCGACTTCCATTAAACAGCACTGAGGCCCACAGGTCCCTCGTCCAGCATAGATGCTCCCTGGCCCATGCAAGACTATGACGCCTCAGATCAGAGCCCCATCAGCCTCAGATCAGACCCCCATCGGCCTTAGGTCAGACCTCAGGACACAGTGCAGCACGGTGCCCGGAAGAAGACCATGGGGGGTTTAGTACTGCTGGTACAATGCTTCCCTTTCAGTGCCTCCTGCGTACTAATTACCGCTTACATAATTATATATATAATAGTTATACTCTTGTTTTCATGAGTTTACTTAAAATTGTTGTTCCTGTCTGCTTACATAGCTTATTACACTTTTGACCCTGACCTCTTCTGGTAATATGATTAGTTAACTGAATATAAATCCACATTCAATTTTATGAGATAGAAAGTACATGTGCATTAAGAAAGCAATGTGAGGCAGTTTTAGGTCTTGGTATGTCAGTAAACTATTAGTGTCTTCTCCAATATGTTTGTAAAATATGGAACATTTAGTTGTCACATTTTCCCTTTTCTTATGCAATTTATGCTACACAAAGTCTCCAGTATTAGAGACATCAATGTCACACTACGTATCTTTCAAACCTCAGTGGATTGCATGAATATACAATGTAGTTAAATTATTAAGCAGCATGGCTACTTCTAGTGTTGATGATATATTTTTTTGCTAAAGAAATTGTCTCAAGTGCAATGTTTATATTAAAATCCCTCCTGTGGTTAGACATAGTGTCATAATTGGGCCTTGGAAATGATGCAGAATGCTAAGAACCTTGTAGCATGTGCTACATTATGGTAACTAAGTTCTATTTGTACCATTTGGCATTATTCATTAACAACATATAGAACAATGTAGAATATGGGCATTTGTAGCATTTCAATGTCAACTGACCATATGTGAATGAGCACGTACATTCTTTCTTACAAAATGCACCTAAATAGAGATAACTTTCATTCTTTTCACCACGGAGCATTGCCTGTGAGACTGAAAATGAAAGAAAAAAATCAGGTTTTCCCCCCATCTGTCTGCACGAAATATCCCATATTGAGAAAGTAAAAACTTTAAAAATGCAGAAATGTTTGCAAATGTATTAAAAAGGAAAAAACTGAAATTTTGCATGCACATAAGTTTTCAGGCCCTTTGCTATGACACTGTAAATCTAGCTCTGGGAAGCCAATATTTGTCTAATGTGTATGGCCAATTTTATTCTGAAACATCCATTTCCAATGATTTACAGTTAGGTCCATATATATTTGGACACTGACACAAGTTTTGTTTTTATTACCTGTTTACTAAACATATTCAAGTTATAGTTATATGATGAACATGGACGTAAAGTCCAGATATTTTGCTTTCATTTGAGGGTATCCACATTAAAATTAGATGAAGGGTTTAGAAGTTTCAGCTCCTTTACATGTGGCACCCTGTTTTTTAAAGGGACCAAAAGTAATTGGACGATTGACTTAAAGGCAGTTTCGTGGGCAATTCCTTCATTATTTCATTCTCAATTAAGCACATAAAAGGCCTGGAGTTGATTTAAGGTGTGGTGCTTGCATTTTGAAGATTTTGCTGAGAATTAAACATGCGGTCAAAGGAGCTCTTAATGCAGGTGAAACAAGTCATCCTTCATCTGCGAAAACAGAAAAAACCTGTCGGAGAAATTGCTACACTATTAGGAATGGCAAAATCTACAGTTTGGTACATCCTGAGAAATAAAGAAAGCACTGGTGACCTCAACAATGCAAAAAGACCTGGATGCCCATGGAAGACAATAGTGGTGGATAGTAACATAGTATATAAGGCCGAAAAAAGACATGTGTCGATCCAGTTCGGCCTGTTATCCTGCAAGTTGATCCAGAGGAAGGCAAAAAAAAAAAACTGTGAGGTAGAAGCCAATTTTCCCCACTTAAGTGGAAAAAAATTCCTTCCCGATTCCATTCAGGCAATCAGATAACTTCCTGGATCAACGACCCCTCTCTACTAGCTATAGCCTGTAATATTATTACACTCCAGAAATACATCCAGGCCCAGGTTGAACTCTTTTAGTGAACTTACTATCACCACCTCCTAAGGCAGAGAGTTCCATAGTCTCACTGCTCTTACCATAAAGAATCCTCTTCTATGTTTGTGTACAAACCTTCTTTCCTCGAGGCAAAGAGGATGTGTCCTTGTCATAGTCACAGTCCTGGGGATAAATATATGTTGGGAGAGATCTCTGTACTGATCCCTTATTTATATTTATACATGGTAATTAAATCTCCCCTCAGTCGTCTTTTTTCTAAAGTGAATAACCATAATTTTGATAATCTTTCAGCGTACTGTAATTCCCTCATTCCCGTAATTACTTTAGTTGCCCTCCTCTGAACCCTCTCCACCTCTGCTATGTCTGCCTTGTTCACAGGAGACCAGAACTGTACACAGTACTCCATGTGTGGTCTGACCAGTTAATTGTAAAGTGGTAGGACTATGTTCTCATCACGGGTATCTATGCCCCTTTTGATACGACCCATTATCTTATTGGCCTTGGCAGCAGCTGCCTGACACTGGTTTTTACAGCTTAGTTTGCTGTATTCCTAATTCCTAAGTCCTTTTCCATGTCAGTGTTACCCAGTGTTTTTCCATTCAGTATGTACGGGTGACTTGTATTATTCCTACCCATGTGCATAACCTTACATTTGTCAGTGTTAAACCTCATCTGCCACTTCTCTGCCCAAGCCTGCAATCTATCCAGATCCATTTGTAGCAGTATACTGTCCTCTTCCATGTCAATTACTTTACACAGTTTTGGTGTCATCTGTAGTGTTGAGCGGGAGGTGCCATATTCGATTTCGCGATATTTCATGAATATTCGCATGAATATTCGTCTTATATTTGTCTAAATCGAATATTTGTCATTTTTGTATTTATCGCGATTAATATGCGATTTAATCATTCGCATATTGCGATTTTTAAGCTTAGAATTAGAAGTTATAAATTATAACTTCTAATTGCCTTATAACTTAATAATAAGGCAACTTTCCTATTCTATAATCTTTAATCTTGTAGATCTAGATTTAACCCAAATATAGCGCTATATTCTATGTCTTTATATTAATAAAAGACTCAAGATAGCAAAGTATTCTTTATTCTACATCAACGAAGATAGCGAAGTATTCTACATCAACGAAGATAGCGAAGTATTCTACATCAATGAAGATAGCGTAGTATTGTACAATGTAGAATACTTCGCTATCTTCGTTGATGTAGAATACTTCGCTATCTTCGTTGATGTAGAATACTTCGCTATCTTCGTTGATGTAGAATACTTTGCTATCTTCGTTGATGTAGAATCTACATCAACGAAGATAGCGAAGTATTCTACATCTTCCTCAATTTAAGTTATTATCGCATTAAGCGATAATGACAACTATGTTATTATCGAGTAAGGCGATTTATCTCCCTATGTTTTAATGCTCCACAAAAGTTAGCATAACACCGTATTAAAGTTACTATCGCATTAAGCGATAATGACAACTACGTAATTATCGAGTAAGTGTCATGGTCTTACCTTCTTGCTGTTCTCCTTCGTTTGACATGTGCTGGCGGCCATCTTGGTTTCTGGGTTTCTTGTAGCCTTCCACCCTGCGGCTCCTCCTTCCCACTGGGAGGAGCTGGATGCCTAGCTCATATATATAGGAGGTCTGTGGCTTCAGTTCCTTGCTTGGTCCTCCTGTGTTCACATGCTTCTAAGACTGCTGCTGCTTCTGGTTCCTGATCCTGGTTTCGTCTGACTACCCTGCTGGTTCCTGATCCTGGCTTCGTCTGACTACCCTGCTGGTTCCTGATCCTGGCTTCGTCTGACTACCCTGCTGGTTTCTGATCCTGGCTTCGTCTGACTACCCTTCTGGTTCCTGATCTCTGGCCTCTCAAAGACTCTGCTTCGGTTTCACCATTCGTTTGGACTTTTGCTTTACAGCTTTATTTTCAATAAAGCCTTCTTATTTTCACTTATCTCTTGTTGTACGTCTGGTTCATGGTTCCGTGACATTAGGACCAAGCCATGAGTTCTGACGGTACAGGGCCATCCTCGCTACCCATGCTGGTTGCCAGACTTGATCAGCAGGATCACCTGTTGGGTCGGTTCGCTGTGGCGTTGCAAACCCTGCTTGAACGCACGGCTCATTTCGCTCCCGTTGCCGATGGGTCGGTTGTCGCTCCTACTGCCGCTCCGGTTGTTGCGCCAGAGTCTACCCCGACACCTGTTGTTGCGCCTGCGGTGTTTCGGGGTATGACCGGTTCTGCCCCTCTTCCACAGCGCTTTGGGGGAGAGCCAACTCAGTGCCGAGGTTTCCTTAACCAGGTGGGCATTTATTTCGAGTTGCTGCCACATGCCTTTCCTACTGAGAGATCAAAGGTGGGCTTCTTGATCTCGCTGCTCTCGGACAAGGCCTTGGCCTGGGCCAGCCCTTTATGGGAGAACAACAATCCGGTGGTTGCCGAGTTTTCCGGTTTTGTTGCTTCTCTTCGGAAGGTATTCGATGTGCCCGCTCGTGCTGCCTCTGCTGCGAAGCTCCTTATGTCCATCAGACAGGGTTCACGATCCGTAGCTGAATACGCCATTGAGTTTCGTACCCTGGCAGCAGAGGTGGGCTGGAATAATGAGGCTCTGGTCGCTGCTTTCTCTCATGGTCTCTCGGATGCCTTGAAGGATGAGGTTGCAGCTAAGGACCTACCAGTGGAGCTCGAGTCTCTTATTTCTTTCCTGATTTTGATTGACACCAGACTCAGGGAGAGACCTTCCTTTAAGGAGAGCCTGCGGAGGTCTTCTAACAGATTGGCGCCTACGTTTGCTGTCCCACCCGTGCCTCCCTCTCCTCCCACGCCTCCTGGGGATGACTTGTCTGGGGGTGAACCCATGCAGCTGGGGTTTGCTCGCCTGTCCGAGGGGGAGAGGGTACTCCGGAGACGCGAGGGTCGATGCATGTACTGTTGTCTCGGTGGGCATTTTCGGTTGACATGTCCGAACCGTCCGGGAAACGCTCGTACCTGAGATCCTGTCGGGGGCAGATCTTGGGTGGAGTCTCCTCGTCCCCGGTTTCCCGTGTTGACAAGCCACTGATCACTGTTGTCCTCTCCTGGGTCGGGGGCTCGGTGACGACCCAGGCGTTGGTGGACTCTGGTGCTGGTGGTTTGTTCATTGATAGTGTGTTCGCTGCCTCCAATTCCATTCCTCTGCAGGCTCGAGGTTCCCCACTGGCTCTTGAGGCGATAGACGGCAGACCCCTTCTGTCGTCACACGTGACTCATGAGACCCTTCCAGTGGGGATAGCCATTGGTGCCGTTCACAGAGAGTCGGTCTGTCTCCAGGTTATTTCGTCTCCACACTACTCGGTGGTCTTGGGGTACCCCTGGCTCCAGAAGCATAATCCGACTTTCGATTGGAGATCGGCCGAGATCCTCTCGTGGTCACCGCAGTGTGGGGCTAGTTGCATCCATGGGTCTGTCAAGTTGCTGTGTACTTCCTCGGACTCTCTGTTGCCTCCTGAATACGAGGAGTACCGGGATGTATACGATAAGGTGCGCGCGGTTGCCCTACCTCCGCACCGCCCATACGATTGTGCCATAGAGTTACAACCTGGTGCCGTTCCTCCTCGTGGCAAAGTCTATCCACTGTCGGTAGCGGAGAATGAGGCCATGGAGGAGTACGTGAGGGAGGCGCTTTCACGCGGACACATTCGCAAATCCTCGTCCCCGGCAGGGGCTGGATTTTTCTTTGTGAAAAAGAAGGGCGGTGAGTTGAGGCCTTGCATCGATTACAGGGGTCTCAATCGCATCACGATCAAGAACGCTTACCCGATACCCTTGATTTCCGAGCTGTTCGATCGCCTTAAAGGGGCCACGGTCTTTACCAAACTCGACCTGAGGGCGGCATATAACCTGGTAAGGATCAAGGCGGGCGATGAGTGGAAGACCGCGTTTAACACCAGGACCGGTCATTATGAATCCTTGGTTATGCCCTTTGGGTTGTGCAATGCGCCCGCAGTCTTTCAGGAATTCATCAACGATGTTTTCCGTGACCTGTTGCAGCAGTGTGTGGTGGTCTATTTGGATGACATCTTGGTATATTCTGAATCCATGGAGGCCCACATTCTGGATGTCAGACGAGTGTTGCAACGGTTACGAGAGAACAAGCTGTTCGGTAAGCTTGAGAAATGCGAATTTCACCGATCCCAGGTAACCTTCTTAGGTTACATCATTTCCGCTGAGGGGTTCTCCATGGATCCTGAGAAGGTTTCGGCTGTCTTACAGTGGCCCCAGCCCAGTGGTCTTCGTTCCCTGCAGCGCTTTTTGGGCTTCGCCAATTATTATCGGAAGTTCATCAGGGACTTTTCCATGCTGGCCAAGCCTCTCACGGATCTGACCAGGAAGGGCAGTAATTCCCAGGTCTGGCCGCTCGAGGCCATCCGAGCTTTTGAGGCCCTAAAGTCCGCTTTTCTGTCGGCTCCGATTCTGTCGCATCCCAACCCTGGGTTGCCCTTTGTCCTCGAGGTGGATGCGTCTGAGACGGGAGTAGGCGCCCTTCTGTCTCAGCGTAGAACACCAGAGGGTCCTCTGCTTCCTTGTGGGTTTTACTCCCGGAAACTGTCTTCCGCGGAGTGCAACTATCAGATTGGTGACAGGGAGTTATTGGCCATCGTGCAGGCCCTTAAAGAATGGAGGCACTTGCTCGAGGGTTCGGTGGTTCCGGTTCTCATCCTGACGGACCATAAGAATCTGACCTACCTTTCTGAGGCCAAGAGATTGACACCACGTCAGGCCAGATGGGCTCTGTTCTTGTCACGTTTTAATTACGTGGTCTCCTACCTACCCGGTTCCAAGAACATCAGGGCGGATGCCCTATCACGGCAGTACTCCGAGCTGTCCAGGGAGGAGTCGATTCCGACTTCGGTCATACCTCCGAATCAGATCCTGGCCACCATTCGCACCAGCCTGACCTCTCCCCTGGGTGAGCAGATTTTGGCGGCTCAATCTGGTGCTCCCTCTGGGAGACCCAACGGCAGATGTTTTGTGCCTGAGGAGTTGCGCACTCGGTTGTTGCGAACCTACCATAACTCCAAGACCGCGGGGCATCCTGGAAAGAATCAGCTGTCCTGGGCTGTTTCACGTCTGTTCTGGTGGCCTTCCCTACGTTCCGACATCGCCGCATATGTAGCGGCATGCTCCGTTTGTGCCCAGAGTAAGTCCCCTCGGCACCTTCCGTTGGGCCTTCTGCAACCCATAGCCACCGGGGAGCGCCCATGGTCACACCTGGGGATGGATTTCATTGTGGACCTCCCTGCATCCCGAGGCCATACGGTCATTCTCATGATTGTGGATCGGTTTTCCAAAATGTGCCATCGGTTTTCCAAAATGTGCCACTGTGTTCCTCTCAAGAAGTTACCCTCTGCACAAGAGTTGGCCACGATTTTTGCCAGGGAGGTCTTCCGGTTGCACGGTTTGCCCAAGGAGATTGTGTCGGATCGGGGGAGTCAGTTTGTGTCCAGGTTCTGGCGCGCCTTTTGCTCCCAGTTGGGGATTCATCTCTCCTTCTCCTCGGCCTACCACCCTCAGTCCAATGGGGCCGCAGAACGATCCAATCAGGCCTTGGAGCAATTCCTTCGTTGCTATGTCTCCGATCACCAAGACAATTGGGTTGACCTTCTGCCTTGGGCTGAGTTTGCCAGGAACACGGCGGTGAACTCTTCCTCTGGGACGTCTCCCTTCATGGCCAATTATGGGTTCCAACCTGCCGTGTTACCGGAGGTATTCTCTCCCCAGGATATTCCGGCGGTGGAGGATCACCTTTCCGTCCTACGTGCTTCTTGGGTACAGATCCAGAAGTCCCTTGAGGCCTCTGCGCAGCGCCAGAGACTCCAGGCTGATCGCAGACGAGCGCCTGCTCCTTCCTACCAGGTCGGAGACCGTGTATGGTTGTCCACCCGCAACCTCAACCTTCGAGTGCCCACTCCCAAGCTGGCGCCTCGCTTTGTTGGTCCCTTCCGAGTGCTTCGCAGGGTAAACCCGGTAGCCTATGCCCTTGCGCTTCCTCCTGGCATGCGGATCTCTAACGTGTTTCATGTCTCCCTGTTGAAGCCACTGGTGTGTAATCGTTTCACTTCCTCGGTTCCTCGGTCTCGTCCGGTCCGAGTGGGCAATCATAAGGAGTATGAGGTGAGCAATATCCTGGACTCACGCCTGGTCCGCGGTCGGGTGCAGTTTTTGGTCCATTGGCGTGGTTATGGTCCAGAGGAGCGTTCCTGGGTTCCCTCCGCAGATGTCCATGCTCCTGCCTTGCTCCGAGCCTTCCACGCACGCTTCCCTCAGAAACCGTTTTTTGCTCCGTGGAAGAGGGGCCCTTGAGGGGGAGGTACTGTCATGGTCTTACCTTCTTGCTGTTCTCCTTCGTTTGACATGTGCTGGCGGCCATCTTGGTTTCTGGGTTTCTTGTAGCCTTCCACCCTGCGGCTCCTCCTTCCCACTGGGAGGAGCTGGATGCCTAGCTCATATATATAGGAGGTCTGTGGCTTCAGTTCCTTGCTTGGTCCTCCTGTGTTCACATGCTTCTAAGACTGCTGCTGCTTCTGGTTCCTGATCCTGGTTTCGTCTGACTACCCTGCTGGTTCCTGATCCTGGCTTCGTCTGACTACCCTGCTGGTTCCTGATCCTGGCTTCGTCTGACTACCCTGCTGGTTCCTGATCCTGGCTTCGTCTGACTACCCTTCTGGTTCCTGATCTCTGGCCTCTCAAAGACTCTGCTTCGGTTTCACCATTCGTTTGGACTTTTGCTTTACAGCTTTATTTTCAATAAAGCCTTCTTATTTTCACTTATCTCTTGTTGTACGTTTGGTTCATGGTTCCGTGACAGTAAGGCGATTTATCTCCCTATGTTTTATTGCTCCACAAAAGTTAGCATTGCACCGTATGCGACTAATATTATTGCATTGCAATTCCAGCTTTTGCGATTTTGCTATAGGTGGTATTGGTAGAATTAACAAATAAAACAAATATAGTACTGTATGTCAGAATAGTGCATTATAAAAATTGGATTCGCAATGCGGTTAATAATAGCAAATATTATCGCATTGCGATTACAACTTAGGCGATTTTGATAATGGTGGTATTGGGAGAATTAACAGTCGGATAACGAATATAGTACTGTATCTAAGAATAGTGGATTATAAAAGTTGGATTCACAATGCGGTTAATAATAATAGCAAATATTATCGCATTGCGATTACAAATTAGCACTGCTAGATTCCATATTCGTTAACTTTGTTAATTCTAGCAAGCTGACCCATTCCATTAGAGACCCAGCAGCAGCTTCGAGTTAAAATCGCAATGCGATTAATATAACTTGAATTAATCGCATTGAGATTTTCAACTTGGAACTGGTTTACTAAACTACTTTCAATTAGCGAGGATGACGAATATATTTATTTGTCAAAACAAAATATTCTCCATCTTCGCTAATTCAAGAAAGCCAACCATTGTAAACCAGGTGCAAGTTAAAATTGTTATGCGATTTATTCAAGTTATAATATTCACATTGCGATTGCAACTTGATTCTCAAATCTGACAGTACATTCTAGCATGGAGGCATTCCCATGGTGATGGGGATTCTTCATGCGCACGGGAAGTAGATAGAGGCGGCAACGGGCACTGACTTGAGCGGGCAGTGAGCAGGGAATCATCTCTTAAAAGTACCGCCTTTTGAAAAGCTAGGGTAACAAAAAAAATATATATATATATATATTTGAAAAAACTAATATATAGACACTATATTAGCGAAGTGCCGATATTCTATAAAAAATGTTGCTATTCGAATCTTCGCGCTAAACACTAGTCATCTGCAAAAAAATGATTCTTCTACAAGATCATTAATAAATATATGGAAGCGGATAAGGCCTAGTACTGACCCCTGAGGTACTCCACTAGTGACAGTGACCCAATCTGAGTGTGTACCATTAATAACCACCCTCTATTTTCTATTACTGGGCCAGTTATACTAACCTTTTATGCGGTACAGTGTCAAATGCTTTGGAGAAGACCAGATACACTGCGTGCAGAATTATTAGGCAAATGAGTATTTTGACCACATCATCCTCTTTATGCATGTTGTCTTACTCCAAGCTGTATAGGCTCGAAAGCCTACTACCAATTAAGCATATTAGGTGATGTGCATCTCTGTAATGAGAAGGGGTGTGGTCTAATGACATCAACACCCTATATTAGGTGTGCATAATTATTAGGCAACTTCCTTTCCTTTGGCAAAATGGGTCAAAAGAAGGACTTGACAGGCTCAGAAAAGTCAAAAATAGTGAGATATCTTGCAGAGCGATGCAGCACTCTTAAAATTGCAAAGCTTCTGAAGCGTGATCATCGAACAATCAAGCGTTTCATTCAAAATAGTCAACAGGGTCACAAGAAGCGTGTGGAAAAACCAAGGCGCAAAATAACTGCCCATGAACTGAGAAAAGTCAAGCGTGCAGCTGCCAAGATGCCACTTGCCACCAGTTTGGCCATATTTCAGAGCTGCAACATCACTGGAGTGCCCAAAAGCACAAGGTGTGCAATACTTAGAGACATGGCCAAGGTAAGAAAGGCTGAAAGACGACCACCACTGAACAAGACACACAAGCTGAAACGTCAAGACTGGGCCAAGAAATATCTCAAGACTGATTTTTCTAAGGTTTTATGGACTGATGAAATGAGAGTGAGTCTTGATGGGCCAGATGGATGGGCCCGTGGCTGGATTGGTAAAGGGCAGAGAGCTCCAGTCCGACTCAGACGCCAGCAAGGTGGAGGTGGAGTACTGGTTTGGGCTGGTATCATCAAAGATGAGCTTGTGGGGCCTTTTCGGGTTGAGGATGGAGTCAAGCTCAACTCCCAGTCCTACTGCCAGTTTCTGGAAGACACCTTCTTCAAGCAGTGGTACAGGAAGAAGTCTGCATCCTTCAAGAAAAACATGATTTTCATGCAGGACAATGCTCCATCACACGCGTCCAAATACTCCACAGCGTGGCTGGCAAGAAAGGGTATAAAAGAAGAAAATCTAATGACATGGCCTCCTTGTTCACCTGATCTGAACCCCATTGAGAACCTGTGGTCCATCATCAAATGTGAGATTTACAAGGAGGGAAAACAGTACACCTCTCTGAACAGTGTCTGGGAGGCTGTGGTTGCTGCTGCACGCAATGTTGATGGTGAACAGATCAAAACATTGACAGAATCCATGGATGGCAGGCTTTTGAGTGTCCTTGCAAAGAAAGGTGGCTATATTGGTCACTGATTTGTTTTTGTTTTGTTTTTGAATGTCAGAAATGTATATTTGTGAATGTTGAGATGTTATATTGGTTTCACTGGTAAAAATAAATAATTGAAATGGGTATATATTTGTTTTTTGTTAAGTTGCCTAATAATTATGCACAGTAATAGTCACCTGCACACACAGATATCCCCCTAAAATAGCTAAAACTAAAAACAAACTAAAAACTACTTCCAAAAATATTCAGCTTTGATATTAATGAGTTTTTTGGGTTCATTGAGAACATGGTTGTTGTTCAATAATAAAATTAATCCTCAAAAATACAACTTGCCTAATAATTCTGCACTCCCTGTATACGACATCCATTGATTCGCTGCTGTCAAGTCTAGAACTTACCTCCTCATAGAAACTGATTAAATTAGTTTGACATGACCAATCCCTCATGAAGCCATGCTGATATGGCGTTATTTGCTTATTTTCATTGAGGTACTCCAAGATAGCATCTCTTAGAAAACCTTCAAAAAGTTTTCCCACAACAGATGTTAAACTCACCGGCCTATAGTTTCCTCCCTTTTTGAATATTGGCACCACATTTGCTATGCGCCAATCCTGCGGAACACTCCCTGTCAGTATAGAGTCCTTAAATATCAGAAATAAGGGTCTGGCTATGACATTACTTAATTCTCTTAGGAAGGGGGGGGGGGGTGTATGCCATCCGGTCCTGGTGATTTGTTGTCTATTTTAATCTTTTTAAGACGCCGCTGTACTTCTTCCTGGGTCAGACAGGACACTTTTAATGGGGAATTTACTTTTACATCCTGCATTTCATCTGACATTTTATTTTCTTCAGTGAATACAGTTGGAGAAAAAAATATTTAATAGTTTTGCTTTCTCCTCATCGCTCTCTGCAACTCCCCCCTCATCACTGTGTAAAGGGCCGACACCTTCAGATGTATACTTTTTACCATTTATATAATTGAAGAACATTTTAGGGTTAGTTTTGCTCTCTTTGGCAATTAATCTCTCGGTCTCTAGTTTGGTCGGTTTTATAAGTTTTTTTACATATTCTATTTTTTCATTATAGTTTTTCAGTGCTTCCTCGCTACCCTCCTGTTTTAGTGATTTTAAATGCTTTCTTTTTGTCATTTATTGCTTTCTTTACAGTTCTATTTATCCACATTGGTTTCTTCTTGTTCCTTAACCCTTTATTCCTATAAGGTATGTACCTCTCACAATTAGATTTTAGGATGCTTTTAAAAATATCCCATTTTGTGGCTGTATTTTTATTTTTTAAGGACTTTGTCCCAGTTAGTTAGGCCTATGGCCTCTCATAGTTGGCTAAATTTAGCTTTTTTGAAGTTTGGTAATTTTGTTCCTCCATGAAGAAACACTCTTTTGAATGATAATTGGAAGGTTATTACTTTATGGTCACTATTTCCCAGGTGTCCCCCAACCTGCACATCTGTTGTTCTGTCAGGTCTATTGGTTAATACTAAGTCTAGTATGGCTGTCCCTTTAGTTGGGTCCTGAACAAGTTGGGAAAAGTAATTGCCTTTGGTTATTGCCAAGAACCTGTTTCCTTTATGAGATGTACCGCTTTCAGTTTCCCAGTCTATATCTGGGTAGTTGAAGTCCCCCATAATAACCACCTCTATATGATTTGCTGCCTCGTCTATCTCGTTTAGTAGTAGATTTTCTGTGGACTCTGGTATATTAGGTGGTTTATAATAAACTCCTATTAATAATTTATTATTGTTTTTGCGTCCATGTATTTCTACCCACAGTGACTCCACATGTTCATGTCCCTCACTTATATCTTCTCGGACTGTGAGCTTTAGACAGGACTTTGCATAAAGGCAGACCCCTCCCCCTCACCAGTTTTGGCGATCCTTTCTAAACAGACTGTCACCCTGTACATTAACCACCCAGTCATAGCTATTATCCAGCCATGTCTCAGTTATTCCCACTATGTCATAGTCCTCCTCACACATCACTAATTCCAATTCACCAGTTTTATTAGTCAGGCTTCTGGCATTAGTATACATACAATTAAGACGATTATGTATATGTTTTTACCCTACACCTTTCGTTCTGAACTGTTCTAGTCCCTCCATCCATTCCTCCTCCAGTCCCATTACCTTGCCCCCGGTCTCTATCTGCACTATATTCCCATCCTATAATGTAATTACCCCCCCCCCCCCCAGTCCCTAGTTTAAACACTCCTCCAACCTTCTAGCCATCTTCTCCCCAACACAGCTGCACCTTCCCCATTGAGGTGCAGCCCATCCCTTCGATAGAGCCTGTAGCCAAGAGAGAAGTTGGCCCAGTTCTCCATCCAGGATTCCAAACCCCTCCTTCCTACATCAGTTCTTGAGCCACTTGTTTTTCTCCCTGACTGGTAGAGGAAGTCTCCGGCTGCAGCAGTGCTCTCTCTGAACTGACATCCCCCTCATCTGCCAACCTTGCAAACTTGTTGGGGTGTGTCAGATCAGGGCTACTCTCCCTGGCACTCTTCCCTCTACCCCGCTTTCTAACTGTTACCCAGCTAGCTACCTCACTTTCCTCAGCCTCCTCGCTACCACCCTCCTTCCCATCTACCCCAAAGAGTGCTTGCTCAGTGAGCAGCAAACTCTTTTTCAAATTGTCAACGTCTCTCAGTGTTGAAACTCGCCCGTTTAGATACTTGATGTGTGTTTCCAAACTGGCAATTTGCTCACATTTTGAACTAATATATTTGTTCCAGGACTGCATACATTAGACACAATACTGGGGATTACGCAAGAAAGAGAAAAATACAATATAGTGCAGTGATAAGTATATAACTTACTCTAGTCCCCTCCTAAAGTCCCTGAATCTCAAGTCACATAATCTAAAGTCACACACTTAAAACAAACACACTTGAAACCAAACACGCGAACGCTCACAAACTCGCGATATTTGCCTGCTTGTATAAATGGAGCTTTTTAACCAGTCGCAGAATAATTACCATGGTGAAGAGAAACCCCTTTACAACAGCCAACCAAGTGAACAACACTCTCCAGGATATAGGCGTATCCATACCTAAATCTACCATAAAGAGAAGACTGCATAAAGGAAATACAGAGGGTTCACTGCATGGTTAAAGCCACTCATAAGCCTCAGGAACAAGAAGGCTAGATTAGGCTTTGCTAAACACACCTTAAAAAAACCTGCACACTCCTGGAAGAACATTCTTTGGACAGATGAAACCAAGATCAACCTCTACCAGAATGATGGAAAGAAAAAAGTATGGTGAAGTCATGGTACAGCTCATGATCCAAAGCATACCACATCATATGTAAAACGCGGTGGAGGCAGTGTGATGGCTTGGGCATGCATGGCTGCCAGTGGCACTGGGTCCCTAGTGTTTATTGATGATGTGACACAGGACAGAAGCAGCCGGATGAATTCTGGGGTTTTCAGAGACATACTGTGTGCTCAAATGCAGCCAAACTGATTGATCAGCGTTTCATAATACAGATAGACAATGACCCAAAACATAAAGCCAAAGCAACCCAGGAGTTTATTACAGAAAAGAAGTGAAATATTCTTAAATGGCCAAGTCAATCACCTGATCTGAACCCAATAGAGCACGTATTTCACTTGTTAAAGACTAAACTTCAGACAGAAAGGCCTACAAACAAACAGCAACTGCAAACTGCTGCAGTAAAGGTATGGCAGAATACTTTTGAGCCCCTGAAATGAAGGGATTCAGTTTAAAAAATGTTTTAGTTCCTCACATTTTTATGCAATCATTTTGTTCAACTCACTGAATTAAAGCTGAAAGTCTGAACTTCAACTGCATCTGCATTGTTTTGTTCAAAATCCATTGTGGTAATGTACAAAACAAAAATATGAAAAATGTTGTCTCTGTCCAAATATATATGGACCAAATATATATGGCCCTAACTGTATTTTCTTATGCACAGGCCAGGGGTAGATCAGCAGATGAATGCCATTCCTCCCTATATGAGAAGGGTGGTAGTATTTTAACTTATTTATGATTCCTTAAAATATGTTAGCCCCTTCCTGACATGCACCATGCATGTGCAGTGCAGTGAAAGTGAGTTCCAAACCCGCACCCCCAGGCTGAGTCTCATAGGTGAACTATCAGTGTGAAACTGACAGTTTCAATGCAGTACAATACAGCATGTAAAAAATAAATTAAAAAAATGTGTTTTATTAAAAATAAAAGTTTAAAGTGTAAAGAACACCCTTCCCCTCATCAAGTCATTTACTACTCTAAAAAAAAGACATATTAGATATCACTGCGTCCATAACGACCAACTCTATAAAAATATTATATGATTTACCCTGTCGGGTAAATGCTGCAAAGAACTATGTGAGAACAGCCATTTTTTTGTCACCTCGCCACCTTGCTTTGTTACCCCTTGTAAAAAATGCAAAATTTGGGGCTAAAGTAAAATTTTATTGGAAAAAAAAATGTTACTTGGTACCCAAAAATCATTCCAGCAAAATCTACCCTCCATAAACCATATCGCACTAATTCCCTTTTGAGCCTTGCGCTGTGCCCATACAGCAGTTTACCACCAATATGGGGTGTTTCTGTTTTGCTGTTAATCCTTACTGTGTTACAGGGAAAATAGATTAAAATGAAAAATCTGCACACATTTTTTTTTTATTTCGACTCGATTTTGCTTTAATTCTTGAGGAACATGCAAAGGGTTAACAAGGTTTCTAAAATCAGCTTTGATTAATTTGAAGGGTGTAATTTCTAAAATGTGGTCATTTATTGGTGGTTTCTATGAGGAAAGCCCCTCAAAGTCACTTCAGAACTGAACTGGTCCTTAAAAAAAGTTGGTTTTGAAAATTTTCTTGAATACTTAAAATATTGCTTCTAAAATTCTAAGCCTTCTAAGGTCCTAAATTTTTTTAATAACATTCGCAAAATGATATCAACATAAAGTAGACATAGCGTATGGTGAATTAAATATTTGGGGATATCACTGTCTTAAAAGCAGATAAATTCAAATTTCGAAAATTGCTAATTTTGCTCATTTTTATGTGAATTTTGGATTTTTTTTTATAAATAAAGGTAAAACACATCAACCCAAACTCATAATGGCTTGGATAAGTAAAAGCATTCCGAAGTTATTACAACATAAGTTGACATGTCAGATTTGCAAAATTTGGCTTGGTCAGGAAGGTAAAAACTGTGCTGTGTCCAGAAGGAGTTAAACCCAGAAAATGTAAAACTGGAAATATATTGTAAGGGTACTTTCACACTAGCAGCAGGACGGATCTGACAGGCTGTTCACCCTGTCGGATCCGTCCTGCCGCTATTTCGCCGTGCCGCTGGACTGCTGCTCCGTCCCCATTGACTATAATGGGGACGGGGGCAGAGCCTTGGTGCAGCACGACACTGCACAGCGAGAGGCCGCCGGACTAAAAGTACTGCATGTCCGACTTTTTAGTCCGGCGGCCTCTCACCGCGCACTGCCATGCTGCGCTGGAGCTCCGCCCCCGTCCCCATTATAGTCAATGGGGACGGAGCGGCAGTCCGGCGGCACGGCGAAATAGCGGCAGGACGGATCCGACAGGGTGAACATCCTGTTGGATCCGTCCTGCCACTAGTGTGAAAGTACCCTAATAGCAATTGTCACCTAATTCTAAGGGGTAATGCAAAAGAGAGAACACTTTGGACACAGATCACTGTTATCTGTATTTCTGCAACAAGTACAAGCATAGACAGTATATTTGAAGTGGTATTGGGGAAAAGCAAACAGCACATAACTGTTATGTTCACAGCACTAAATTCGACATCACAGTGCATAGTTAGGTCATGCTCAGTCCTTGCCCAGGGCTGGATCTCTGTCATCACAGCAGGGCTTGTTGAAGAGCATATGGAAAGATCAGTATATTTTGGCTTAATCTTTGAGGCCTGTCTTTGAACTGAAGTGAGTTTCAGCAGTGGCTGTTTTCAGATAACAGCAGGAGAAGTCTACTGTATTGCACATAGAAGCTATGTGACACTAAATCCATTTATTTATTATTTTAATTATTTAAATCTTGATAGTACATTTCACCTGGTACAAATAATGCATGCTTACATATAAAACGGTGTACTATCTGTTAATATTATACTGTGTATATTAAATGGAAACATTATATATTTACACATATACAGTATAAATATATTCTCATAAAGTTTTTTTTGTTTTTTATTACACTGTACACTAAGCGGTAAAATTGACCTATTATCTTCATTCTCCAACGATATCACACTTGTATAATTTTTCTTGCGTTTTAAGAATTTTAAGAGATTACCGAATTTTTTTTTTTTAAACCTTTGAGAAAAAAAAATAATTTATAACCATACTCTGACCCCTATACTTTCTTGTAGTTATGTGTACGGGACTGTTTGCGGGACGATCTGTTCTTTTCAGTGATACCAAAGTGTGTGCAACCTTTTGATCACTTTTTCTAAAAGTGGCAGAATTGTATTGGTGTAATGCAAATTAAGTATTCAATGATGTCTATATAGACATCAATGAACACAATGGGCAATCTAATGATTGCCAGTTATTGTCACCCAAGATGACTTAAAGGGGTCCTTTCATGGGTCCAAACATTATAAACTAAGTATCAGGATACGAAGGGCATAGTGCAGGGATCTAACTGCAATTACCATTTTTTCTTGGCACCGCTAGGTTCGCCCGCTGTGGCCTCCGTTGTATTCTCCCGCCTGGTATGTTAATTTTAGCATCGGAGCAATGAAAAGGAGACTGAGTCTTTCTCCGTGGGCGTCTCCTTCTCCCTGGCTGTAGTGCTGTCCAATCACAGTGGAGAGCATCATAGCCAGAGAGAAGGTGAGTTTATTTTTTTCTCCCTGGCTGTGACGCTCTCCGCTGCAATTGGACAGCGCTACAGCCAGGGAGAAGGAGACGCCCATGGAGAAAGACTCAGTCTCCTTTTCATTGCTCCGATGGTAAAATGAACATACTAGGCGGGAGAATACAACGGGGGCCACAGCGGGCGAACAGAGCGGTGCCAAGAAAAAATGGTAATTGCAGTTAGATCCCTGCACTATGCCCTTCGTATCCTGATACTTAGTTTATAATGTTTGGACCCATGAAAGGACCCCTTTAAGTCACCTTGGGTGACAATAACTGGCAATCATTAGATTGCCCATTGTGTTCATTGATGTCTATATAGACATCATTGAATACTTAATTTGCATTATACCAATACAATTCTGCCACCTAGTGGCCTGTATTGGTATACTCCTGAAATAAACTCCAAAGCCTGCTTGAGGATTTGGGCTATTTCATACATATAACAGGTTCCCCGATCTCAGTCGGGGAACGCTGTTACCGGAGCGGAAGTGCGCAACTTCCGCTTCCAGATTGCGAAGATGCCATGGTCACATTTCACCATGACATCTGAAGGGGAAAATGTATGCGATTAGCCTTATGGCTGATCGCATACATGTACCGCGGGTCTCTGCTAGCAGAAACCCGGCGGCTATGGCGCCCGCTGCGCGCACGCGTGGGCGCCATGTTTAAAGAACGGCCTGATGATGTACGTCATCGGGCGTGAAAGGGTTAAGGTAGCTGTGAAAAAAAAATCTGTTACTTTTTCCATACATAATTACTTACCACACCTTCACCAGTCCCTCTGATCCAGTGCTGCTGCTCCTTCCTCTTCCCTGAGCTGCAGCCACTAACTTATTGTTACTGCACCGAAAATCTGGTATCAGGGATGCCATAAGCAAGGGTCTAAATTGCCTAACAGCTTGAATCTTGGTTTATGGACAGAACAGTCCTGTGTCCCAGCCCTGCCTCAATTGACTGTACTGTGTAGGTCCCAAGGTAATGGCAAAGGCGTGAGATTTCAGAGCCAGGTGCAATGATGCAGGGGAAGCCTGGCCCCATTAGTCAAGCAAAATGGTAAGGATCTGGGAAGGTAAAAGGCCAGAGCTATGGCGCACCAACCCACTTGGGCCCACCCTCGGTGCATTTGACAGCTAATCTGCACATTGAATAATCATGATTTTCTCATGGCTGATTATGCAGACACAGTCCTACCAAACATTATACCGTTTCAAAGTGAATTTGGTGTTGACAGACTCTGTTTAGAGCTAATGTATGCAAGACAGCATACTGCAGATACAGGTCTGTATACTGTTAAGCAAAACAACACAAAAAATATTGTACTAATGAAAGAATACATCTGACTCTTCTCCAGCTAGACAATAAAAGTCAGGCCTCATCCGCAAATCGCGGATCCGCAAAACACGGATGGCGTCCGTGTGCGTTCCGCAATTTAAGGAACGGCACTGACAGCCTTTAATATAACTGCCTATTCTTGTCCGCAAAGCGCAGACAAGAATAGGACAGGTTATATTTTTTTGCGGACCACGGAGCGGAGCAACAGATGCGGACAGCACACGGAGTGCTGTCCACATCTTTTGCGGCCCCATTGAAGTGAATGGGTCTGCATCCAAGCCACCAAAACTGCGGCTCGGATACGGACCAAAACAACAGCCATGTGCATGAGGCCTCAAAGTGACTTATTCTCCTGACTTCAGGTATAGCCTCTAGCATATTTTATTGATCACAGACAAATCAGTCCAAAATATGCTCTCTAATTCGGGTATCCCCTATATACCTCTATTCACCAAACCTAGAGACGGCTAATCAGTGCATTTTACTCCACTGGCATGGACACATTGTATTTTAGTGTTTTACTGAATACTTCGGATAGACCTTTTTTTGTAAAGTAAAATATTGCATAAACACTGCATATTGTGATTATAGTAAAATAAATCTGCTACTTCATTATGCAAAGCACATTTCAGTCATACATCAGTCGAATTTCTCATAGAACCAAAGCTTTCTGTGGGTGTCAATATCGCCAACATTGAACAGCAGATAAAATATACATAATGTATTCATTTGTCTTGTTTCAGAGCTGGATAATATAACAGGTGGTTTCAGTAATTTCCCTATGGACAGTGCATGTTTTTTCAGCAGCACATTTAGTATAAAAATGACACATCCAATGTGTAGCCCTATTGATCTGTTATATCTGTATGCATAAGGGTCTGTGACTGGCAAGCTTGTCCTGAACAATTAAAAGCTAGACATCTACTGATATTGTATATGTAGTACTGTAAAGGAGCTGCTTGCTTCAGATCACCATAGAATTTTAAGATATTTCTAGACTTCCAATAGGTACTGTATACATACAGCCATATAGATATTAAAGCATCCCATTGCTATTTTATTTTAAGTGAAGAGTTGTATCTGAAAATGCTGCACTATGTGCTTGATGTGGAGCATCAGTCCTCTGCTGTTCTAGAAAAAGATGTGTAAAAACTTTAGCAAGCCAAAATTGACAAAACTTTCCATTATACTGTATATACACAGTATATTACTATATAGTGAAGCAGGAGCCACTCTCCGCTACACTGGTGAGTGGGTCGTTCATCATCATCCTCCCTCAACCCCTAATCCTCAGGCTGGTGATTGCAGGCCATAGTGTCCTCTACAGTATAAACAATTAGATTACAAGTCCCCCTCCAATGGCCCACATACATACCATATTTTCCAGACCATAAGATGTACCTTACTATAAGATGCAGACCAAGTTAGGATAACAGACAATTAGAAAAAATATTTTCTACTTATTATACCTTCCCTGGTGGTTTAATGAAAGGATCAAGGTCAGTAACTTGCACACAACACTGCTGCATACACACCTGACAAACACAACAGTGATACACAGCTTGTATATATATATATATATGTGTGTGTATATATATATATATATTACACTGAACAAAAATATAAACGCAACACTTTCGGTTTTGCTCCCATTTTGCATGAGCTGAACTCAAAGATCTGAAACATTTTCTACATACACAAAAACCCATTACTCTCAAATATTGTTCACAAATCTGTCTAAATCTGTTACTGAGCACTTCTCCTTTGCCGAGATAATCCATCCCACCTCACAGGTGTGGCATATCAAGGTGCTGATTTGACAGCATGAATATTGCAGAGGTGTGCCTTAGACTTTTCACAATAAAAGGCCACTTTGATATGTGCAGTTTGATCAAAAAGCACAATGCTACAGATGTCGCAACGTTTGAGGGAGCGTGCAATTGGCATGCTGACTGCAGAAATGTCTACCACAGCTGTTGCCCATGCAATGAATGTTCATTTCTCTACCATAAGCCGTCTCCAAAGGCGTTTCAGAGAATTTGGCAGTGCATCTACCAGCCTCACAACCGCAGACCATGTGTAACCACACCAGCCCAGGACCTCCACATCCAGCATGTTCACCTCCATGATCGTCTGAGACCAGGCACCTGGACAGCTGCAGCAACAATCGGTTTGCATAACCAAAGAATTTCTGCACAAACTGTCAGAAACCGTCTCAGGAAAGCTCATCTGCATGTTCATCGTCCTTATCTGGGTCTGGACCTGACTGCAGTTGGTCGTCGTAACCGACTTGAGTGGGAAAATGCTCACATTCAATGGTGTCTGGCACGTTGCAGAGGCGTTCTGTTCATGGATGAGTCCCGGTTATCACTGTTCAGGGCAGATGCCAGACAGCGTGTGTGGCATCTTGTGGGTAAGCGGTTTGCTGACGTCAATGTTGTGGATCGAGTGGCCCATGGTGGCGGTGGGGTTATGGTATGGGCAGGCGTATGTTATGAACAACGAACACAGGTTAATTTTATTGATGACATTTTGAATGCACAGAGATACCGTGACGAGATCCTGAGACCCATTGTTGTGCCATTCATCCACGACCATCACCTCATGTTTCAGCATGATAATACACGGCCCCATATTGCAAGGATCTGTACACAATTCCTGGAAGCCGAAAACATCCCAGTTCTTGCATGGTCAGCATACTCACCGGACATGTCACCCATTGAGCATGTTTGGGATACTCTGGATCGGTGTATACGACAGCGTGTTCCAGTTCCTGCGAATATTCTGCAACTTCGCACAGCTATTGAAGAGGAGTGGACCAACATTCCACAGGCCACAATCAACAACCTAATCAACTCTATGCGACGGAGATGTGTTGCACTGCGTGAGACTGTAAAGGGGGAATATTAATTACCAATCTTTAGGCAAATATTAATAATTAATATTCATAAATAGGAGGAGCCGTCTAGTGATGACCCCGCCTATTTATACCTTTATATAACAATAATACAATACTTTCACTATACTTTACGCCAATCACTAAGCTAGCTGCATGCGCCTTACTAACCTAACTATCGCTAATAACTACACATTACACAGATAGTTATATATAAAACACAGTATTTATTAATACCTAGTACATTAACAATTCAGCACTAAATATACAGTACTAAACTACACTACACGGTTCCCAAATTCCACCCACAATCTAACTATACAATACACACACACACAAATATTAACAGCCCACCCACCTGGTTCTATTTACTATCCCTATGGGGTACGACAAGGGTTGACAGTGGCGCTGCTGGGGTGAATACAGGCCACAGACTCAAATGCAAGGATAAATATCCTACAAGTGTTAGGGGTACAGAGAGGGGGTGTATATGGGTTGCACAGCAATACAAGGGTAATCAGGGGTATCAGGGGCACAGCAATGCAAGGGTAAATCAGGGGCACAGCAATGCAAGGGTAAATCAGGGGCACAGTAATACAAGGGTGAATCAGGGGAGTAGGGGTCTGGATATATAAGGGTTAAATAGGGGGGAAATCGTTGGTGGGATAGCGGTAGGGGATCAGGGGTTTAAGGGTTGATATTGTTGGTGGGATAGGGGTTAATAAAGGGGGTGATACTCAAGGTTTAGTTGCTTGTTCGTCCAGGGGTTTGCTCGTTCGTCCAGGGGTGGTCTCCTTGTGGGGGGGCGGCACGGCTCTTCTCCCTAGTGCAGGGACCACCGGATATTTATGTCCGGCGGCCCGCACTGCCGCACCGCAGTGCGCGCGTCCCCAAACGCGCACGTCGGGGCCGCGCTATATGCTAACAGGCGGGAGAAGCCTTTGATCTCCTGCCTGTAGCATTTAGCATTCCGGACAGCGTGATTGTAATCGCGCTGTCGGAATGCGCATAATAGAAGGAGGGGAGGCTTCTCCCTTCCTTCTATCATGCATAATTATCTCCAGCAGC
Organism: Bufo bufo; assembly: GCF_905171765.1. Taxonomy (NCBI): domain Eukaryota; kingdom Metazoa; phylum Chordata; class Amphibia; order Anura; family Bufonidae; genus Bufo; species Bufo bufo. The sequence continues at coordinate 396,666,069 of NC_053390.1, forward strand.
GCTGGAGATAATTACAACAAAGGGCCCAGATTCTGTTGAATCTGAGTCCTTTGTAGTCATCAGGATGACCGGACCTTTGTCCGGTCATTCTGAGGCAATCAACCAGATTGCATCTGTGTGAATGCTTGGTGCTCATTCACACCGATGCACCTGGTTTCAGGCATATGGGGGGATATTTTATACATATTATAAGGCACAGATGATGTCATATATATATATATATATATATATCTCTCACAGAAGGGGGCACAGATATATATTCTAAGGGGGCACAGATTCTAAGGGGGCACAGTCTTAAGGGGGCACATATTTCCCACAGGGGCCACCATGAGCCCCTGTGGGCACCCATGGGCAGACGTGCGCAGATGCTGGGCACATCTGCGCACATCATCCCATGATTTGGTGGTCAATGTATGCACATATACCATACATGCATGCACGTGTTTGCATGCATGCATGGATATATATGCATACATCTCAACCTTTCCTCAACAATCCCCCTGTTGTCGGAAATACGACAATATATCTTGGGGGAAAGGGTTGAGATATATTTGCCCCCCCCCCTCAACCCCATCCTTGGTGATAGTTCAGGAAGAACTTTAGTGTCCAACAGATTCTTAGGTACTTAGACATCACCCCTCCAGACTTCATCCGACCTGCCGTTCACCGTAACCTACTCCTCCATCCACCGGGCACACCATCTTCTTTTTTAGAACTTTCTTGACATCTTTTGCCTTGATCATTTCGGTATCAGTCCCTCCTACTGTCATCTTTCTTGACTTTCTGAGCGGCTTGACCCTTGCAGTCTTTGACTGGTCTTCCTTACAGGTAACTGTCTTCCGGTGTTAGCCACCCCTGGTGTTGGGGTGACCACACCCTCACTATCTCTCGGCAATGCTGCCGATCTTCAGGTCCGGCCCGCCCCCAAGGAATCTGGAGCGGGTTGACCTTCACAACCTTAGTCTCTTACTGTGCCAACTTTCAAGTACGACTTTTATCCAACATCTCGTGTTCCGTCTTAGTGGGTGCGGTTCTCCCATGGACAGATTAGTAGGTCTTTACAAGGCAGGTCAGATTTTTCATTGAGCGAGGTGATGTCATGGAACCTAAATTCTAACTGTGGAGAACACCTCCGCCACACTACACATCCAGCCCTTCCCTTATGAACTTCACCGTTCAGGGTTCAAGGTGGCAAATTGCAAACAGAGGGGGCCTGTCCCTGTCGTGCCCTAATCTAATCCCCATTCACACAAAATATATATCACAGTTCCCCTTCCTCTCCTCCAACCCACCTAAACCCAAAGACATTTATATACAATACTATGAGGTCTCAGGAGGGGGCTGGGTGTACCTCCCAAAACCTCATACACACCAGTCCAATATCCATCACATGGGGTCTCAGGATAAATTTTAGATTTTCCATCCTGAATCCCCCCCACACAAATTGTCCTGTCCTTAGGATCTTTTTTGGCTTCAGGACTTGGTGAAATCAAGTCCTGAGCCTCCGGCGACTGTGTTCGTGAAGTGCTGTCTGGTTCTGGCTTAGTTGGTCCGTTAGTCTCTTGACCCTCCGGTACATCCACCACAGTCCTATGTACATGAGTCCGACCAGAACCAGAAGCACTATTGCAATGAGCAAGACACTGAGTCATTGGGGCTGCTATGCAGTGGGTCAGATTTAGGTGTAACTAAGTTTGTGACGCCAGTTGCAGCTTGCGCAGGTACTATAGCAGGGCCCTTTAAGATGGTATGAACACACGTACTAGGTTAGGAATGCCAGAGGGGGATATTGTCTCTGTATTGTGTCAACGGTGTCTCCTACCTTAGTACGGCTGGACTCCTGTATCCTGGCTCACATGAAACAAAATTGAGTGTTGTAAATAGGAGTAATGGAGGAATGATGGAATTCCACACAGAGAATAGGGTCCAACTTGTCTTTACTTGAGGTTATCTTATGCAGCTCTAGATCCATACAATGTTACAGCAATGAGTCTTGGGTCCCAGCAGTTATTGGCAATATGTGGCAGGAATTATATATATCTTCTGCATCTAGTACATACACCTTTAAGAATCTGGCAGGTATCTGTCCTCTGCTCTGTCTATCTTCTGCTTTGTTTGGGCCTGACTAGCTATGGAGGTACTTATCTTCTCCTTGTATTTGGAATCTGTACTTACAGATCTGCTCGCAGGGAATGGTGGTCTCTTCCTGGAGATCTGATAGTTCTGAAGTTGCTGCTTTCTTTGTCATCCAGCTGAGGTAAGTAACTCAGGCTGGGAAGGTTTCTTTGGGCCTCAGCAAAAGCCTGAATCCTTGGTTGGGATCCCTGTTTCTGGGAGCTCCTATTCACACAGCCTACCCCAACAGGGGGTGGCTGGTACACTGCCTAGAACTTTCTATCCTCCCTCTGAAGTAGGATGTGGGAACATTCCTCCTCCTCAGATAGGGGAAGCTAGCCTGGAATGGTATATTCCAGTCTAGATATACTAACTGGCTTTATTCTGTCTACATATTGCTGCCACCTGCTGGTGTACATTTGGAATTACAGCAAATACATTCAATACAGACATAGAAATGGCATACAATATAAATGCAATGTCAGGTTACACAGGATGACAACACATCTACACTTTAACATCATGAAGCTGGGTGACACCCGGTGATAGTGATGTTACACTATCACCGGGTGTATCAGTAAATTGAAAAACGAGGTTGCCTTAGGACTGTATCCAAAAAGACTCTCCCACCATGAGATCTTTGAGTCCATGTCCAATGCCGTGGCAACCGCAGTAATTTTCGTCCGGTCATGGGTAAGTCGGATGGTGGCCTGTTTCTCAGTTTCCCGAAGCTGTTGTAAGATTTCTTCCTCTTGACTGAAGTCCAACAGGAGCTGTTTAAGTTCTTTGCCGAAGCCAAGGGGAATCTTCTGAAGTCTCACGGGAACATCGGGGCGAATGTCGAGTCTTCTTTCCGGGGTAATTGGGGTTCTTCCTTGCTGGTCTGCGACATCCAGACCTAGAACGGGGCTAAGGGTACAGTACGCTCCGGGGAAGAGTATTCCTCGCTCGGTACAATTAAATCCATAAATTGTATACGACCCATTATTCTTTTGGTACCAACACCAATACCCCTGTCTCAAGTATTTTAAAGAGGATGAAGGTATTGGGTTGACCTTCATCTCACAGGTCCCCTCGGTGTTCCAACACTGGTGCCTAAGCACCCGATCCCGACCACCCTGACATAGGATGGCATCCTCTCTCAACCAATATCCTCCTGTGTCAAACAAAGAAGGATGGCCTTTTTCATAGGTTAGAACGCTCAAGGGGAGCTGGGGGTGAAGTACCGTTCGGTTGTTCATCACCGTACCTAGATTGATGACACTGTATCCCTGTCTGAGGCGACCGGACACAGGTGCCAAGGACGAAGCAGTACAGGTTGAATTTCAACATCCATGCCACTGAACCACCCACCAGTATGGTATGGTTGATGGCGAAAGGAGAGATCAGTGGTCTTATTCGCTGGCGGAGGTTGAATGGGAAGTGGCCGTTGTGTAACGCTGAGACAATATGTTTAAGGTTGTCCGAGAGTTCGCTTTGGACCTGCGTACACGCCAGAGCAAGCTGAGCCCGATCCTGCTCCTCCAACAGACCCACAACTAACCTCCTAAACTTCTCACATATAGCAGAAGATAGTGAGGTAGTGGCATCGATGTGCGAATGCTGTAAACCCTCTAGGACGTGGTTTACATCAAGCTGGGTCTTGAATCCTTCCCTGGCGTGTCGCGCAACCTCCCCAAGCTTATTTCTCAGGACTTCCATATCCATAGTGTTCAGGGCGCCCACTCCCAAAGCACCTCCGCCAAGTCCCATAGCCACTAGATCTCTCCTCCCACTGTTCTTCCTATGTAGGGAGTCGTCTTTTCTTACCTCTTGCCCCGCCTCTATCCAACCTCTTACCATGTCAATTTGGTTCCTAACAAACTCCTCACACCTGTGATCCCAATGGTCAACTCGGAAGTCATCTACGGAAATTCTCCAGGTAAACAGGATGAATTTGGCATCCGTGATGATTTTCCAGGGGGATGACAGTTGAGGAGCTACAGGATCTGCCAATTGATGGATAGGGGCGGTGCAAGAGTCTGAATGCGGTTTTACCAGTTGGAGATCTTCTGTATCGTAGGGGACCCTCACCACTGTTGCACAGATCTGTCCCCTTCCTTTGAAGGGATACCACTGATCGTTTTCTCCAACCTGTAACACTAGCTTCCCTACAGGTTTGGTTTGGGACAGATAGACCCACTGAGTAAAGGTCCAGCATTCTTCGTCTGCTGCCTCACAAAAAGGCCACTTAAACGGACCATCTATATTGATGTCAAAGTTAATATCTCTGCCCCTGGGGTCCTTCCAATCGGAAGACACATACCTACCCCGGTATTCTTCAGTCATAGGAGTACCGTCCATCCATACATCCACCGTAGGGGTGTCTACCCTGTTGCACACCAAATCCCAACTCCAGGGATTAGTGTCCAACATCACCATCTGGGTTTCTTGCTCCCAGTGAGCATAGGTGACAAAATAGTATCCTGTCACCTCAGAAACACAGTTGTCTCTCATGATGGTGATCATGAAAGACCGTATGGATGGAGATCCCTTTAACTGAGCATACCAAGGGTCCTTGGCGTCGGTCCGTACCTTTAAAACTGTGGCTCGATATAAGCCTTCCAGTTTTACCAGACCACTCTGATCGTTCCAGATGGCCTGACCAGAGTCACTGCAGTTTAACTTTAACATCATTATACTGGTTCGTAAGTAATCAGTGGACACATGTCCCTGAACGTAACTGGATTCCCTGGTGATAATCATCTGGGAATCCCTCAACATGCAATAAGCCTTCAGGGTGCCTTTTACTGGAATGGGCCAATCAAAATATGTCCTAACCCTTAACCTGTCCTGGCTATCCTTCCCCAGGAAGGTAGCCTTCAGGATGTGCCAACCGCTGTAATCTGCCCCAGTGACATCTTCAGGACTCAGCATTCCCTCCTTGGTGCGCAACACAGTGGTAGTGTTGGCTCTCACTTGCTGGTATAAGTGCAAGTGTGGGTCCCTAGACACCCATCTCAAGGATTTTATAGGTGTAAGGTCTGAGTCCTGAAAATGCCTGAATTCCTTGAGACAGAGGGCGTGTAAGTCATGTTGAATGGCAGACACATTCTCTACTGGGGTACAATGCTGAATTACACCGTTGGCAAAACCCTGTCTCAGGAAACCATACAGATACCACTGACCTGATGTAAAGGTGAAGTTCTCGTATGGTTTCCGGATTTTGCCACCCAAACATTCCACCATTAAAAGACCGGGTCCATTAAGTGATATGTTAGCCATATCAATGTTAGTCCCCAGGCCCTCCCCTGAAGAGGCCGATCCTGCCATCAACATGCTTACCACCAGTGTCACAAGTTGGAGACGTATCCCGTTCAGAGGACGCCTAGCTCTTCCTTGGCCAAGTGGTCCCATGGCGTATCTCCCTCTTGTGTTCTGTAATTAGATGGTGTGATAAGTGGAATGGATTCGCCATCGACCCACCAAGCCCTATTACCCCCCCTTCATCCAAATCGGAACGGTATGCGTTATTGAGTTGGGGAAGCCCGGGTAGCTTTGGCTTGGTCGATGTGAATCCACAAGAGTTCCTGCCGTCTACGGGATTTCTTTTTGTTCGTGATTGGCCTTTGTACCTTCAGCATGGTGTCTCCCATTACTTCAAGAACCTTGTATGGTCCTTCCCAGTTTGCGTCCCATGGGCCAGCCCGACGAAAGACTTTCACCATCACCATTTCTCCTACAGCGGGCATTGGTGTTTCCCCCTGTAGATACGGTCTGTGTAACCGTATAGCTGCGTGAGGCAGTAGCTCCTTCAGGTTCTGTTGAACCTGTTGGAGAAACATGTCTCTGGCGATGGCGTCCTTCGTGGGCTCCGACACTTGGGGTTCATTGGGTAGACATAGGGGCATCTTACGTCCGGTCATCAGTTCATACGGGGGGATACCGGTACTGGAGGCTTCGGTGGCTCGTACACCCATTAGCGCGGCTGGCAGATAGGTTACCCAAGAGGAACCCTTCTCTAGCAGCGCCTTGGAAAGCCAGGTTTTGATGGTCCGGTTCATCCGCTCCACGATGCCCGCTGACTGAGGGTGATAAGCCACATGAAACCTTTGTTTTATGTCTAAGAGACCACAAAGCGCTTTCATTACCTTACCCGTGAAATGGCTCCCTCTGTCTGATTCTATCCCTCTGGGGATACCCCATCGTGACAGAACCTGTTCCCAGAGAACACGGGCAGTGGTGGTAGCCGTATCATTGACTGTGGGGATGGCTTCTACCCATTTCGAGAAGACATCCACTATTACCAGTGCGTAACGGCAGTTACGACTTCCGGTCGGTAATGGTCCAATAAAATCAATTTGTATCGCGGACCACGGACCATCAGCAGGTGGGACTCGCTGTAACACTGGCTTCAGGGCTGACGCCCTTGGGTTGACTTGAGCACACACCAGGCACTGTTGAGTAACCTCTTCTACTGAATTGGAAATCCCTGGCCAGTAAAATTTGTCTCTCAGGAGAGGCAATAGTTTATTCCGGCCGAGGTGTCCAAACAGTTGGTGGTTCAATCGTGTCAGCTCTGCTTGCAGATGCTGCGGGACCACCGGAAGAGGGAGTTGCTGAGTACCGGTATCGTAACACAAGTTACCTTGCTGTATTTGATATGTGTCATTAGAAGAGGATCCTTAGTTTGTTCCTCTTCAAATGACACCGGGCCGTCACTCAGATGGGTTCCCGGAGTGTACCAGACACTGCTACTAGTTTAGCCAGCTCGTCTGCCTTATTGTTACCCATTATCAAAGGTTCATCGCCTTTTTGATGCGCCGGGATTTTGATAATGGCTGCTACCGTCATGTGTGCCATGCCCCACTCCCACAGCTCCTTCAGAGGTTTGTTTTGACTGTCCACAAATCCTCTCCTCTTCCATATGTCAAGATGCAGGGTGAGGGAGCGAACTACATACGAGCTGTCGCTATATATAGTTTGTTTCCCTGGGGGCTGAAGAAGCACAGCTTCTTTAACCGCCTCTAGCTCTGCTCGCTGTGCCGACATTTGACCCGGTAACCTGACAAGACTCTGGGTACCAGTGGTCTCATCCAGCACAGCAAAACCCGTGACATATTCCCCCTCCAGATAGAATCGAGAGCCATCGACAAAGATGACTCTGTTATCTGGACGTCTGTCGGTTCTGAACATCTGTGGAGAGAGGTCCTGTTCTGGTTGACCACAGTCATGTTCGGTTCCAGTTAGGTTTAGCAACTGAGACAGAACATACTTGGCCTTGTGGTCCACCTGCAGATTCCGGCCACTGAGATCCATGATCCATCTCCGGAATCTCTGTTGGGAGACTCCAGGGAGAGTATCACGGAGCAAGAGGGCTAAAGGGGAATGTGGAGTCTGCAAGGTGAGGGGTCGGAAGCCTACAATATGCTCGGTAGTCTTGACGGCATAGTGTATGGCTGCCAGTTGTTTGGCACATTCATCGAACCCTCGTTCGACGGGCGAAAGTAGCCTGGAGAAATATCCCAGCGGTCTGGTCTCATACCCTACTTTCTGAAGAAGGACCGCTGCAATAGACTCCATCCCTGCATGCGCCTGTATGGCCATTTCCCCATCTGGATGTGGAGTGGCCAACACAGGTGCCGAGGAGAGATCCCTTTTCAAAGTTGAAAAGGCCTCTTCCTGTGCATCGGACCAACCTTTGATTGAGGGTTCTTCTCCTCGAAGGAGCTCATAGAGAGATTTCGCTTTGGCAGCAAAATCCTCTATGAATTCCCTCATGAAGTTGGCCACCCCCAGGAATTTTAATAAATCCTGAAGAGTGCTGGGTCTGGGTAATTTCACCATGGCTTCCACACGGGCAGTCATGGTTCCTTTGGTTCCAAAGGAAATTTGGACCCCAAGGAAGGTTACCTCCGCTTTGGCCAAATTTGCCTTATGGGGACTCAGCTTGAGTCCTGACTTTGCCAGGAGTCCCAGCAGCTCTCTCAACAGAACCAAGTGTTCCTCTATGGTTTCTGTATGCAAGAGCAGGTCATCCACGTATTGTAGAAGGCATTCCGGCCGTGAGAACACACTCAGTACGGCCGCCAATGCCTGATGAAAATACGTGGGGCTGCTATGTAACCCCTGGGGCAGTACAGCAAACATGTACTGTTTGTCCCCCATCGTAAAGGCAAATTTGTACCGGCATGACTCCGTGAGTTTGATGGAGAAGAAACTGTTAGCAACATCTAGAGTCGAGAATATGCGGCTTTTGCCGCTTATTCTGGCCATGATGTCGGGAGTCTGGGCCACCACTGGAGCTGACATTGGGGTGTATTTATTGAGGATCCGGAGGTCTATGGTGAGCCTCCATGCACTAGTGTCCTTTTTCTTGACTGGCCAGAGGGCATTGTTGCATTTTGAATTACCCTCAATAACCACACCCCTAGTCTTCAATTCCTTGACCGTGTCCATAATTGAATGGGTGGCTTCCGGTGGAAATCGGTATTGGAGTTGAGGTGGAGGGTCAGGACCCTGAATGTCCACCTGAACACCAATCAGTCTGCCACAGTCGTTTTTGCTCTGGGCCCATAGTTCGGGATGCTCGTACACAATAGGCTCCAGGTCTAGATTGTGTGAGACCTCAGGCCACTTGTGTTCTAGCATGTCAGTAGAATTTTCTACTGCTTGCAAAGGGGTCCCAGACAATGGCGTTGGATGACAAACACCTTAGCTCGTCTGGGACCCTTCCACACAATACAATTTGCCAGATCCAGGATCCACCCATTTTGTGTCATTACATCAGTTCCTATAATGTTGTCAGAACCGGGGTAATACCACATGGGGATCCTAAGGGTCATGTAACTGGTGATTTGGACGATTACTTCCTCTATTCTGTGGGCCTTCACCCCCCCTTGTTGGTGATCAAATCCGATCACCACACACTGAGGGCTGTTGGGATGTAAATCATGTTTGACATTGGTAAGGGAAATTTCCGCACCAGTGTCAAGCATGATTTCAGCGTCCTGATTTTTGATTTTGGCCTTTATGTGGGGTCTCCCTGAAGAATCCAGTATGATGGGACATACTGGCACCAGATCTTTAGGGATCCCTGATCTTCAATCAATTTCCACCAGACTCCCAGTATGTACCTGTGAGGTACATACTGCCACTTGTGTGTTCTTGCTATGGAACCTTGGTGTGGATTCCGGGGATTCCACACCCCTTACCGAACGTGCTGGAACATTCACCACAGCCACACGTTTTGGTGTCTGGACCTGTGAATGTCCCATATTTCTCTCAACATATTCCCCCACTGATTTGGCATAATTAGGTTTCATCTTGAAACCGTTATTATTGCCTGTTCTCTCAGGATTTGTCCGGTTATTACGTGACCATTGTGGACAATTCCTCTTTATGTGCCCGTATTGTAAACACAGGAAGCATCGAATGCTTCCTGTCCTTTCCAATGGCAGGGCCGTGGGGTGAGCAGCTGAATTACCCTTTGTGTGCTGTACCTGTTCATCTTGAGATGTATCGTGTACAGGCGCACGCTCCCTTACTTTGACGGATTTCTTATTGAGCAGTGTATCCTGTCTGCACTGCTCAATAATCATAGCAGCATCCGTGAGGGATGGCTCCCTAGCTGCACTCAACCGGATTGCAGTGTCAAGGTATGGGATTTTTTCCACAAACATACGTATCATACCCTGTGGAATTCCGATACCGTGATCCTTTGTAACCCTTCTGTACATTGCTTCAAACCGACTACACATAGACAAAGGTTCGTCATGTACAGTGGGTTTGAACTTGGACAGGATATCTGGAGTGACGTCCCAATGGCCCGTTGCCAGTCTCATGAGTATGGAGAGACGTTCCTCCTTGTCATAAAACTGTCCATTCATGGGTTGCGTCCTCCCTGTTACCTCATACCTTTGGTTTAGGTGTGTAGGTAACCATAACTTGAATAACTCCATGCGGTATTCGGGGGCCACTGAATACTTGTTACAGTGACCCTCGAATATATCACATGAAGTGATTGGATATACACTGGGATCATATTTTGGGATCTCTTTGCAGATCCGTGACAGGAAGTTTATCCTTTCCATACTGGAATGGCTAGGATAAAAGTCTTCCTGTCTTTCCGGACGCGTTGGTGGATTGGAAGTGGTAAATGACCAACCACTTTCCTCTCTCCAATTGTTGTCCTGTTCCTGGAATCGGCTGCTGTACCTATTCTCCTTGGGTGTTTGGGTGAAAGGTAGCGTCCGTTCCACCTGTCCCCTAGTATCTACTGCGTCGGATGTTTGATCAGTGGGAGACCTTGGCACCGTCGCTGCTGTCTCCCTCTGTGCCGTTCCCGAAACACAAACCTGTTTCGTGGGCACCATGCTGTTAGCACCAGGCCGTGACAGATTCGAGATGACCTGCTGTAAATCCGCAATGGTTTGCGTTTTCGCAGTCAGGTCCTCTCGAAGTTGAACAATCATGTTATCTGTAGATACTGCATTGTTCCTAAACTGATTTATCTCAGTGTACAGTCTGAGCAGTTCCTTATCCATGTCAGAGTAGAAACTCTCCTTGTCCGAGAGTCTAGACTCTAACACGCAAATCTCCCTGCCCCTCTCGACCGTACACTGGGACTTCTCTTGTAATTGTGTTTGTAATGTGTGTAACTGTTTAATGTTCTCAACACAACAATTGCAGTGAAAGTTTGCCGTGTTGGAAACTTCCTCTGCCTTTGTTGTGCTGTTAAGTGTTTCAAGATGTTCTGGCTTCCAAATGATATCCTCAAAGGTGTGGACCAATTTGGCTAACATTTGGAGACGTTTTCTTGTTTTTTTTGAACACACTATGATTAATGCAGAGTTTATCATGAGCGTATGCCTGGTCATCCAATAGAGTGGACCATAGCAGCTCAGTGGATTTGTAAGTGGTGGGGATGATGGGGTTGTATGTGCTATGTTTGCTGAGGTGTTGCAGTGTGGAGAAGTTCATACTCACTTTTTGACGAGAGGCCATCTTCATTGGTGTCGTTGTTGGTTGTACTGTGTTGCTGTGTGGAGGAGGTCCTTCAATATTCGGAACGCCTTCTCCCGACCAGCCAGACGACTTCTGTTCGACTTCAATGACGATGGTTCTCTCTTCAGTGGTGTAGGTGATGACTTCTCTCCAGTTCAGTGGGCGTGTAAGGGAATCATAAAATATTAATACACAAAAATCAGAAAAGATTTTAGATTCTCTGCTGTAGAGATTGCTCTGTGTCTAGTTCTGATTGAGAAAACCGCTTTACCTGTCTGAACCTTCAGGCTATGGACGCTCAGAATCCACTGACCGCGTCCCTCCCACCTGATTAGTTCACAGCGGAAGCGATTTTTCTCCCCAAAACCAAACACAGATACAAACTCTTAGCAGTGGGCCTGGCTCGCCAATGTAATGGGGGAATATTAATTACCAATCTTTATGCAAATATTAATAATTAATATTCATAAATAGGAGGAGCCATCTAGTGATGACCCCGCCTATTTATACCTTTATATAACAATAATACAATACTTTTAGTATACTTTACGCCAATCACTAAGCTAGCTGCATGCGCCTTACTAACCTAACTATCGCTAATAACTACACATTACACAGATAGTTATATATAAAACACAGTATTTATTAATACCTAGTACATTAAAGGGCTTCTGTCAGCCCACTAAACCGTTTTTTTTTTGTTTAATAATAATCCCTACACTGCGATTTATCCATACATAAGTAAAATAATAATTTTCGTTCAGTAGAATTTGCTAAAACGCTATTTTTATAATATGTAAATTACCTTGCTACCAGCAAGTAGGGCGGCTACTTGCTGGTAGCAGCCGCATCCTCCGATCGTAATGACGCCCCCTCCGCTTGTTGATTGACAGGGCCAGGGAACGGAATCGTTCTCTGCTGGCCCTGCCTGTTTTCATTCAATATCTGGCGCCTGCGCCGCGGCCGTACCTATCTTCAATCTGCGCAGGCGCACTGAGAGGCGGCCACTCACTCGGCCGCTCGCTCCTCAATGCGCCTGCGCCGGGTGTAGATGTGACGTCATCGGCGCAGGCGCATTGAGGATGGAGCGGCCGAGTGAGTGGCCGCCTCTCAGTGCGCCTGCACAGATTGAAGATAGGTACGGCCGCGGCGCAGGCGCCAGATATTGAATGAAAACAGGCAGGGCCAGCAGAGAACGATTCCGTTCCCTGGCCCTGTCAATCAACAAGCGGAGGGGGCGTCATTACGATCGGAGGATGCGGCTGCTACCAGCAAGTAGCCGCCCTACTTGATGGTAGCAAGGTAATTTACATATTATAAAAAAATAGCGTTTTAGCAAATTCTACTGAACGAAAATTATTATTTTACTTATGTATGGATAAATCGCAGTGTAGGGATTATTATTAAACAAAAAAAAAAAAACGGTTTAGTGGGCTGACAGAAGCCCTTTAAGCACGCAGTACACTAACAATACAGCACTAAATATACAGTACTAAACTACACTACACGGTTCCCAAATTCCACCCACAATCTAACTATACAATACACACACACACAAATATTAACAGCCCACCCACCTGGTTCTATTTACTATCCCTATGGGGTACGACAAGGGTTGACAGTGGCGCTGCTGGGGTGAATACAGGCCACAGACTCAGAATGCAAGGGTAAATATCCTACAAGTGTTAGGGGTACAGAGAGGGGGTGTATATGGGTTGCACAGCAATACAAGGGTAATCAGGGGTATCAGGGGCACAGCAATGCAAGGGTAAATCAGGGTAATCAGGGGCACAGCAATGCAAGGGTAAATCAGGGGAATCAGGGGCACAGCAATACAAGGGTAAATCAGGTGAATCAGGGGAGTAGGGGTCTGGATATATAAGGGTTAAATAGGGGGGAAATCGTTGGTGGGATAGCGGTAAGGGATCAGGGGTTTAAGGGTTGATATCGTTGGTGGGATAGGGGTTAATAAAGGGGGTGATACTCAAGGTTTAGTTGCTCGTTCGTCCAGGGGTTTGCTCGTTCGTCCAGGGGTGGTCTCCTTGTGGGGGGGCGGCACGGCTCTTCTCCCTAGCGCAGGGACCGCCGCACTGCCGCGCCACCATTGGAGACACATGGGCCGGCGCAGTGAGATGACGTCACTGCGCCAGCCCGCGCGTCCCCAAGCGCTATATGCTAACAGGCGGGAGAAGCCTTTGATCTCCCGCCTGTAGCATTTAGCATTCCGGACAGCGTGATGATAATCGCGCTGTCGGAATGCGCATAATAGAAGGAGGGGAGGCTTCTCCCTTCCTTCTATCATGCATAATTATCTCCAGCAGCGCTGGAGATAATTACAACAAAGGGCCCAGATTCTGTTGAATCTGAGTCCTTTGTAGTCATCAGGATGACCGGATTTTTGTCCGGTCATTCTGAGGGAATCAACCAGATTGCATCTGTGTGAATGCTTGGGGCTCATTCACATCGATGCACCTGGTTTCAGGCATATGGGGGGATATTTTATACATATTATAAGGCACAGATGATGTAATATATATATATATATATATCACAGAAGGGGGCACAGATATATATTCTAAGGGGGCACAGATTCTAAGGGGGAACAGTCTAAAGGGGGCACAGATGAATATATATATATATATATATACATATATATATATATATATATATACCCCCATACACATCATCATAAGGGGTCCCAGCTATATATTCTAAGGGGGCACAGTCTAAAGGGGGCACATATTTCCCACAGGGGCTACCATGAGCCCCTGTGGGTACCCATGGGCAGACGTGCGCAGATGCTGGGCACATCTGCGCACATCATCCCATGATATGGTGGTTAATGTATGCTCATATACCATACATGCATGCACGTGTTTGCATGCATGCATGGATATATATGCATACGTCTCAACCCTTCCTCAACAGAGGCAAATGGTGGCCACACCAGATACTGATTGTTTTTTTGACCCCCCACTCAAGTAAGGCAAAACTGTGCACATTTCAGAGTGGCCTTTATTGTGGAAAGTCTAAGGCACACCTATAGAATATTCATGCTGTCTAATCATCACCTTGATATGCCACACCTATGAGGTGGCATGGATTATCTAGGCAAAGGAGAAGTGCTCACTAACTCAGATTTAGACAGATTTGTGAACAATATTTGAGAATAATGGGTCTTTTGTGTATGTAGAAAATGTTTCAGATCTTTGAGTTCAGCTCATGCAAAATGGGAGCAAAACCGAAAGTGTTGCGTTTATATTTTTGTTCAGTGTATATATATATATATATATATATATACACTGCTCAAAAAAATAAAGGGAACACAAAAATAACACATCCTGGATCTGAGTTAATTAAATATTCTTCTGAAATACTTTGTTCTTTACATAGCTTAATGTGCTGACAACAAAATCACACAAAAATAAAAAAATGGAAATCAAATTTTTTAACCCATGGAGGTCTGGATTTGGAGTCACACTCAAAATTAAAGTGGAAAAACACACTACAGGCTGATCCAACTTTGATGTAATGTCCTTAAAACAAGTCAAAATGAGGCTCAGTAGTGTGTGTGGCCTCCACGTGCCTGTATGACCTCCCTACAATGCCTGTGCATGCTCCTGATGAGGTGGCGGACGGTCTCCTGAGGGATCTCCTCCCAGACCTGGACTAAAGCATCTGCCAACTCCTGGACAGTCTGTGGTGCAACGTGACGTTGGTGGATAGAGGGGAGACATGATGTCCCAGATGTGCTAAATTGGATTCAGGTCTGGGGAATGGGCAGGCCAGTCCATAGCATCAATGCCTTCATCTTGGAGGAACTGCTGACACACTCCAGCCACATGAGGTCTTGCATTGTCTTGCATTAAGAGGAACCCAGGACCAACCGCACCAGCATATGGTCTCACAAGGGGTCTGAGGATCTCATCTCGGTACCTAATGGCAGTCAGGCTACCTCTGGCGAGCACATGGAGGGCTGTGCGGCCCTCCAAAGAAATGCCACCCCACACCATTACTGACCCAATGCCAAAACGGTCATGCTGGCATTGCTGGAGGATGTTGCAGGCAGCAGAACGTTCTCCACGGCGTCTCCAGACTCTGTCACGTCTGTCACATGTGCTCAGTGTGAACCTGCTTTCATCTGTGAAGAGCACAGGGCGCCAGTGGCGAATTTGCCAATCTTGGTGTTCTCTGGCAAATGCCAAATGTCCTGCACGGTGTTGGGCTGTAAGCACAACCCCCACCTGTGGACGTCGGGCCCTCATATCACCCTCATGGAGTCTGTTTCTGACCATTTGAGCAGACACATGCACATTTGTGGCCTGCTGGAGGTCATTTTGCAGGGCTCTGGCAGTGCTCCTCCTGTTCCTCCTTGCACAAAGGCGGAGGTAGTGGTCCTGCTGCTGGGTTGTTGCCCTCCTACGGCCTCCTCCACGTCTCCTGATGTACTGGCCTGTCTCCTGGTAGCGCCTCCATGCTCTGGACACTATGCTGACAGACACAGCAAACCTTCTTGCCACAGCTCGCATTGATGTGCCATCCTGGATAAGCTGCACTACCTGAGCCACTTGTGTGGGTTGTAGACTCCGTCTCATGCTACCACTAGAGTGAAAGCACCGCCAGCATTCAAAAGTGACCAAAACATCAGCCAGGAAGCATAGGAACTGAGAAGTGGTCTGTGATCACCACCTGCAGAACCAGTCCTTTATTGGGGGTGTCTTGCTAATTGCCTATAATTTCCACCTGTTGTCTATCCCATTTGCACAACAGCATGTGAAATTGATTGTCACTCAGTGTTGCTTCCTAAGTGGACAGTTTGATTTCACAGAAGTGTGATTGACTTGGAGTTACATTGTGTTGTTTAAGTGTTCCCTTTATTTTTTTGAGCAGTGTATATACACTCACCTAAAGAATTATTAGGAACACCATACTAATACGGTGTTGGACCCCCTTTTGCCTTCAGAACTGCCTTAATTCTACGTGGCATTGATTCAACAAGGTGCTGATAGCATTCTTTAGAAATGTTGGCCCATATTGATAGGATAGCATCTTGCGGTTGATGGAGATTTGAGGGATGCACATCCAGGGCACGAAGCTCCCGTTCCACCACATCCCAAAGATGCTCTATTGGGTTGAGATCTGGTGACTGTGGGGGCCATTTTAGTACAGTGAACTCATTGTCATGTTCAAGAAACCAATTTGAAATGATTCGAGCTTTGTGACATGGTGCATTATCCTGCTGGAAGTAGCCATCAGAGGATGGATACATGTTCTCATTCTGTTTACGCCAAATTCGGACTCTACCATTTGAATGTCTCAACAGAAATCGAGACTCATCAGACCAGGCAACATTTTTCCAGTCTTCAACAGTCCAATTTTGGTGAGCTCGTGCAAATTGTAGCCTCTTTTTCCTATTTGTAGTGGAGATGAGTGGTACCCGGTGGGGTCTTCTGCTGTTGTAGCCCATCCGCCTCAAGGTTGTGCGTGTTTTGGCTTCACAAATGCTTTGCTGCATACCTCGGTTGTAACGAGTTGTTATTTCAGTCAACGTTGCTCTTCTATCAGCTTGAATCAGTCGGCCCATTCTCCTCTGACCTCTAGCATCCACAAGGCATTTTTGCCCACGGGACTGCCGCATACTGGATGTTTTTCCCTTTTCACACCATTCTTTGTAAACCCTAGAAATGGTTGTGCGTGAAAATTCCAGTAACTGAGCAGATTGTGAAATACTCAGACCGGCCCTTCTGGCACCAACAACCATGCCACGCTCAAAATTGCTTAAATCACCTTTCTTTCCCATTCTGACATTCAGTTTGGAGTTCAGGAGATTGTCTTGACCAGGACCACACCCCTAAATGCATTGAAGCAACTGCCATGTGATTGGTTGACTAGATAATTGCATTAATGAGAAATAGAACAGGTGTTCCTAATAATTCTTTAGGTGAATGTGTGTATATATATATATATATATATATATATATATATACACAGCTCTGCAATACACACACCTAAGAAACACAGCTCTGCTACACA
Source organism: Bufo bufo (assembly GCF_905171765.1). Classification (NCBI taxonomy): domain Eukaryota; kingdom Metazoa; phylum Chordata; class Amphibia; order Anura; family Bufonidae; genus Bufo; species Bufo bufo. The sequence goes on from NC_053390.1 coordinate 396,683,202, forward strand.
GCTGGCATACACACATAGAGCACAGTTGCATACACCCAATGACAAACACAGTCTGCTACACAGCTGACATATATACATACAGCACTGCTATAAACACCTAACAAACACAGCTTTGTTACTTATACATCTGTGTCTCACACACACACACACACACACACACACACACACACACTATTATCTTTATTAAAAGATCACATTTCTCTACACTTACACCACAGTATTCTATTCCTGGTTCTGGCCCATCCTACTCATGACATCATCCTTTAGTTTCCAGTGAATGGAGTTTTCATATCCTTAGGACCTTTTAGCATAAAGATTGCTATGTTCCTATTTAGGATCATGCGCTCCCCGTCCTTCTCTGGTCATGCAGATTGGTGTCAGGCAGGAAGAGAGAGAGAGTATGTAGGGGCACACCTCTCTCATTGATCCAGCAGAGCGATGTATTAGCGCTCTGCTGGATCATTAAAGCAGAACTGAGTTTTAGAGCTTCTCACAAATTAACTTCTACTTCTAGCTTCCCCAGTGAGCATCCACAGTCACAGTTTGAATCTAGAGGAAACAAAACAGGCTGGTTTTAAGAGCTCCATTTATATAAGCAGGCATATAACGTGAGTTTGCGCGTCGTGTGTTTGATTTAAGTGTGTGTTTGTATAAGTGTGCGACTTTAGATTAAGTGACTTCAGATTCAGGGACTTCAGTAAATCAGTTTCTTATTACTGCATTCTATTGTATTTTTCGCTTTCGTTGTGTAATCCCCATCTAGTATGTGTTCTATAATTGACAGAGCAGTCCAGTGCACATCTTGTCTGATGTATGCAGTCCTAGAACAGCCGTTCGAGGGTGTATATCATTGTTCAAAATGTGAGCAAATTACCCATTTGGAATCGCAAATTGAGTATCTAAACAAGCGAGTTTCAACACTGAGAGGCGTTAACAATTTGGAAAAGAGTTTGCTGCTCACTGAGCAAGCACTCTATGGGGTAGATGAGGGGGAGGGTGAAAGTGAGGAGGCTGAGGAAAGTGAGGTAGATAGCTAAGTAACAGTTAGAAAGCGGGGTAGAGGAAAGAGTGCCAGAAAGGCTAGCCCTGATCTGTCACACCCCAACAAGTTTGCACGGTTGGCAGATGAGGGGGATGTCAGTTCAGGGACAGCACTGCTGCAGCCGGACACTTCCTCTGCCAGTCAGGGGAATGTTAGCTCCAGTAAGCAGGGGACCAGGAGAGCAGGACAGGGCAGGGCAGACAGGTGCTGGTAGTGGGAGACTCTATTATTAGGGTTACAGAAAGGGCAATATGTCACAAAGACCATGATCGCCAAACAGTGGGTTGTCTTCCTGGCGCTAGAGTTCGACACATCACGGATCGGGTTGACAGATTATTGGGAGGGGCTGGAGAAGATCCAGCGGTCATGGTCCATATCGGAACCAATGACAAAGTTAGAGGAAGGTGGAGATTCCTTAAAAATGATTTTAGGGATTTAGGTCAAAAGCTTAGGGCAAGGACCTCAAAGGTAGTGTTTTCCAAATACTGCCTGTACCGCGAGCCACACAAGAAAGGCAGCGGGAGATTAGGGAGGTTAATAAGTGGCTCAGGAACTGGTGTAGGAAGGAGGGGTTTGGGTTCCTGGAGAACTGGGCCGACTTCTCTATCGGCTACAGGCTCTATCGTAGGGACGGGCTGCACATCGATGGGAAAGAGGCAGCTGTGTTGGGGGGGAAGATGGCTAGAAGGTTGGAGGAGTGTTTAAACTAGGGACTGGGGGAGGGTAATTACGTTATAGGATCGGAAGATAGTGCAGATAGAGACCGTGGGCAAGGTAATGGGACTGGGGGAGGAATGGAAAGAGGGACTAGAACAGTTCAGAAGGAAAGGTGTAGGGTAAAAAAAATGTACATAAACCTCTTAATTGTATGTATACTAATGTCAGAAGCCTGACTAATAAAACTGGGGAACTGGAATTAGTGATGTGTGAGGAGGACTATGACATAGTGGGAATAACTGAGACATGGCTGGATGATAACTATGACTGGGCAGTTAATGTACAAGGTTACAGTCTGTTTAGAAAGGATCGTCAAAACTGAAGAGGGGGAGGGGTCTGCCTTTATGTAAAGTCCTGTCTAAAGCCCACAGTCCGAGAAGATATAAATGAGGGACATGAACATGTGGAGTCACTTTGGGTAGAAATACATGGAGGCAAAAATATTAATAAATTACTAATAGGAGTTTATTATAGACCACCTAATATACCAGAGTTCACAGATCTACTACTAAACAAGATAGACAAGGCGGCAAATCATAATGAGGTGGTTATTATGGGGGACTTCAACTACCCAGATATAGACTGGGAAACTGAAAATGGTACATCTCATAAAGGAAACAGGTTCTTGGCAATAACCAAAGACAATTACCTTTCCCAACTGGTTCAGAACCCGACTAGAGGGATGTCCATACTAGACTTAGTATTAACCAATAAACCTGACAGAACAATAGATGTGCAGGTTGGGGGACACCAGGGAAATAGTGACCATAAAGTAATAAGCTTTAAATTATCCTTCAAACAAGCGTTTCTACAGGGAGGAACAAAAATACCAAACTTCAAAAATTTAGCGTAACTAACTGGGACAAAGTTCTCAAAAATGAAAATACAGCCACAAAATTGGATATTTTTAAAAGTATCCTAAAATTTAATTGTGAGCGGTACATACCTTATAGGAATAAAGGGTTAAGGAACAAGAAGCAACCAATGTGGATAAATAGAACTGTAAAGAAAGCAATAAATGACAAAAAGAAAGCATTTAAAATCACTAAAACAGGAGGGTAGCGAGAAAGCACTGAAAAACTATAAGGAAAAAATAGAATATGTAAAAAACAAATAAAACCGACCAAACTAGAGATCGAGAGATTAATTGTCAAAGAGAGCAAGACTAACCCTAAAATGTTCTTCAATTATATAAATGGTAAAAAGTATAAATCTGAAGGTGTCAGCCCTGTACAGAGCATTGATGGGGAAGTTGCAGAGAGCGACGAGGAGAAAGCAAAGCTATTAAATATTTTTTTCTCCAACTGTATTCACTGAGGAAAATAAACTGTCAGATGAAATGCAGAATGTAAAACTAAATTCCCCATTAAAAATGCCCTGACAGCGACTTAAAAAGATTAAAATAATCGCCAGGACCAGATGGCATACACCCCCGTATCCTAAGAGAGTTAAGTAATGTCATAGCCAGACCCTTATTTATGATATTTACAGACTCTATACTGACAGGGAGTGTTCCACAGGATTGGCGCATAGCAAATCTGGTGCCAATATTCAAAAAGGGTGCAAAAACAGACCCCGGGAACTATAGGCCGATAAGTTTAACATAAGTTGTGGGTAAACTGTTTGAAGGTTTTCTAAGAGATGCTATCTTGGAGGATCTCAATGAAAACAAGCAAATTACATCATATCAGCATTGCTTCATGAGGTCATGTCAAACTAATTTAATCAGTTTCTATGAGGAGGTAAGTTCTAGACTTGACAGTGGTGAATCAATAGATGTCGTATATCTGGACTTCTCCAAAGCATTTGACACTGTACCACATAAAAGGTTAGTATATAAAATGAGAATGCTCGGACTGGGAGAAAATGTCTGTATGTGGTTAAGTAACTGGCTCAATAATAGAAAACAGAGGGTGGTTATTAATGGTACACACTCAGATTGGGTCACTGTCACTAGCGGAGTTCCTCAGGGGTCAGTATTGGGCCCTATTCTCTTCAATATATTTATTATATTTATTAATGATCTTGTAGAAGGCATGCAAAGTAAAATATTTTTTTTTGCAGGTGACACTAAACTGTGTAAAGTAATTAACACTGAAGAGGACAATATACTGCTATAGATGGATCTGGATAGATTAGAGGCTTGGGCAGAGAAGTGGCAAATGAGGTTTAACACTGACAAATGTAAGGTTATGCACATGGGAAGGAATAATGCAAATCACCCGTAAATACTAAATGGTAAAACACTCGGTAACACTGACATGGAAAAGGACCTAGGAATTTTGATAAACAGCAAACTAAGCTGTAAAAACCAGTGTCAGGCAGCTGCTGTCAAGGCCAATAAGATAATGGGTTGCATCAAAATGGGCATAGATGCCCGTGATGAGAACATAGTCCTAGCACTTTACAAATCATTAGTGAGACCACACAAGGAATACTGTGTACAGTTCTGGGCTCCTGTGAACAAGGCAGACATAGCAGAGCTGGAGAGGGTTCAGAGGAGGGCAACTAAAGTAATAACTGGAATGGGGCAACTACAGTATCCTGAAAGATTATCAACTTTGGGGTATTCACTTTAAAAAAAAGACGACTGAGGGGAGATCTTATTACTATGTATAAAAATATCAAGGGACGGCCAGCATGTGGGCAGGCGTACTGAGCTGCTGAGCTCCTGCCCCGACGAGCGGGGACGCTGAGACCATGCTGGGTGCACCGCTGCTTGCTCCACTATCCTGCCGATAACCCGGATATGCAGAGGCTACCACTAAACCACTGATCTGCTGTCTTGTGCGCTAACATCTTGAGGCCCGGTGTCTTTAAAGTTGAGGCAAGAGGAGTCGGAGTTGCCTACAACGCTGGGAGAGGAGGTGAACCGAACTAGCACTTTTATCTCCCTCTCCCCCCGAGGATGAGGTGAGACGAATCCACGCTCCCTAAAATACTGCTACAGCTAATCGGGCACGGGCTTATGGGGTATGAAAGGGGGGCCATGCGTGTTAGTCCCAAAAGTGTATATATGGAATCTGGGTGGCACCCCTACCCCTGAAGGGCCAGTGTAAATTGGAGAAAACACAGTAAAGGAGGAAGGCTATTAGCGGTGGCAATATAAAGTTTGATACAGTGTTTGCTGCTTAGACTGGGGGTCGGGGGTTGGGGGGGGGTCTGAAAGGGCTCCACCAAAGAGTTACTGAGCCGTGCAGCTTAAAAAATAGGTCTACTATTGGTCTGACCGTTATTGGAAGGAGGAAACGTGGAAAAGTCTGGGAAAGGGAGGAAATAGCCTTAGAGTCTGTTACCCGATACCCTGAAGTGGAAAGCAGGACTGAAACTGTATTACGCTACGGAGTAGTCTTACTAAATCTTAAGGTATAACAAGTATATCGTGGCTCTCCCGTATCCGGTCTGTGGTTAAGGTGCTCTGTTTTTGGATGATTCACCCTATTATCCACAAATTCGTTACAAGTATACAAAATAAAAACACTCCATGGATATTTTTTTCACTTTTTTTCACATCTTTTTATCATTTTTATATTTTGTTGATATTACTTTGTTATTTATTCACAAAGTGTGGGACTACACTTTTGGAGCACCAATACGTATTTACTATATGGTTGTTTTTCACAGTTGTACATTATATACAATTTTTATAAGGAGTACATAGCGACTATTTGTTCTATCACCAAAGCAGATTTATTTGAATATTTCTATAATATATTTTCGAACTCAACAATCCAGAAAATAAGAAGTCAGGGGTTCATACTATCGATTTTTATATTTTAAATTTTTTATTGTCATTTCTAATTTAATTTAATTTTTATTGATTAAACTAGTCATTTTACCATTCATACCAGATGGTGAGTGCCTGTTTTTATTTTGTATACTAGTCTTAGGCTACTTTCACATTAGCGTTTTTCTTTTCCGGCATAGAGTTCCGTCACAGAACTGATAAGGCATATCCCCATGCATTCTGAATGGAGAGTAATCCGTTCAGGATGCATCAGGATGTCTTCAGTTCAGTCATTTTGACTGATCAGGCAAAAGAGAAAGCCGTAGCATGCTACGGTTTTATTTCCGTTGAATATAACTGAAGACTTGCCTGAATGCCGGTTCTGTCATTTTTTTCCGGCATTTCCGGCATTCAAAATACCGGATTGCCGGATCCGTCCTTCCGGTCTGCGCATGCGCAGACCTTTAAAAATGAGGGGGAAAAAAATACCGGATCCGTTTTGCCTGATGACACCGGAAAAACGTATCCGGTATTGCTAAATCTGTCATTACTGGTGTGCCTGTATTAGTGTAATACGGTACCTAAATAGATAGCCAGACAGTGTTAGGTGTCTGTAAAAAAAAGGCCTGAATTTTAATTCAATACATTGGCCCGAATAATATTTTTCTTATTGTGGTGAACGGTAACAATGAGGAAAACATCTAGTAAGGGACGCGGACGTGGACATGGTCGTGGTGGTGTTAGTGGACCCTCTGGTGCTGGGAGAGGACGTGGCCGTTCTGCCACAGCCACACGTCCTAGTGTACCAACTACCTCAGGTCCCAGTAGCCGCCAGAATTTACAGGGATATTTGGTGGGGCCCAATGCCGTTCTAAGGATGGTAAGGCCTGAGCAGGTACAGGCATTAGTCAATTGGGTGGCCGACAGTGCATCCAGCACGTTCACATTATCTCCCACCCAGTCTTCTGCAGAAAGCGCACAGATGGCGCATGAAAACCAAGCCCATCAGTCTGTCACATCACCCCCATGCATATCAGGGAAACTGTCTGAGCCTCAAGTTATGACGCAGTCTCCTATGCTGTTTGAAGACTCTGCTGCCAGGGTTTCCCAAGGGCATCCACCTAGCCCTTCCCCAGGGGTGGAAGAGATAGAATGCACTAACGCACAACCACTTATGTTTCCTGATGATGAGGACATGGGAATACCACCTCAGCACGTCTCTGATGATGACGAAACACAGGTGCCAACTGCTGCGTCTTTCTGCAGTGTGCAGACTGAACAGGAGGTCAGGGATCAAGACTGGGTGGAAGACGATGCAGGGGACGATGAGGTCCTAGACCCCACATGGAATGAAGGTCGTGCCACTGACTTTCACAGTTCGGAGGAAGAGGCAGTGGTGAGACCGAGCCAACAGCGTAGCAAAAGACAAAGAGGGAGCAGTGGGCAAAATCAGAACACCCGCCGCCAAGAGACTCCGCCTGCTACTGACCGCCGCCATCTGGGACCGAGCACCCCAAAGGCAGCTTCAAGGAGTTCCCTGGCATGGCACTTCTTCAAACAATGTGCTGACGACAAGACCCGAGTGGTTTGCACGCTGTGCCATCAGAGCCTGAAGTGAGGCATTAACGTTCTGAACCTTAGCACAACCTGCATGACCAGGCACCTGCATGCAAAGCATGAACTGCAGTGGAGTAAACACCTTAAAAACAAGGAAGTCACTCAGGCTCCCCCTGCTACCTCTTCTGCTGCTGCCGCCTCGGCCTCTTCTGCTGCTGCCGCCGCCTCGGCCTCTTCCTCCGCCTCTGGAGGGACGTTGGCACTTGCCGCCCAGCAAACATGGGATGTACCACCAACACCACCACCTGCGTCACCAAGCATCTCAACCATGTCACACGCCAGCGTTCAGCTCTCCATCTCACAAACATTTGAGAGAAAGCGTAAATTCCCACCTAGCCACCCTCGATCCCTGGCCCTGAATGCCAGCATTTCTAAACTACTGGCCTATGAAATGCTGTCATTTAGGCTGGTGGACACAGACAGCTTCAAACAGCTCATGTCGCTTGCTGTCCCACAGTATGTTGTTCCCAGCTGGCACTACTTCTCCAAGAGAGCCGTGCCTTCCCTGCACAACCAAGTATCCGATAAAATCAAGTGTGCACTGCGCAACGCCATCTGTGGCAAGGTCCACCTAACCACAGATACGTGGACCAGTAAGCATGGCCAGGGACGCTATATCTCCCTAACTGCACACTGGGTAAATGTAGTGGCGGCTGGGCCCCAGGCGGAGAGCTGTTTGGCGCACGTCCTTCCGCCGCCAAGGATCGCAGGGCAACATTCTTTGCCTCCTGTCTCCTCCTCCTCCTACTCAGCTTCCTCCTCCTCTTCTTCCACCTGCTCATCCAGTCAGCCATACACCTTCACCAACTTCAGCACAGCCCGGGGTAAACGTCAGCAGGCCGTTCTGAAACTCATATGTTTGGGGGACAGGCCCCACACCGCACAGGAGTTGTGGCGGGGTATAGAACAACAGACCGACGAGTGGTTGCTGCCGGTGAGCCTCAAGCCCGGCCTGGTGGTGTGCGATAATGGGCGAAATCTCGTTGCAGCTCTGGGACTAGCCGGTTTGACGCACATCCCTTGCCTGGCGCATGTGCTGAATTTGGTGGTGCAGAAGTTAATTCGCAACTACCCCGACATGTCAGAGCTGCTGCATAAAGTGCGGGCCGTCTGTTCGCGCTTCCGGCGTTCACACCCTGCCGCTGCTCGCCTGTCTGCGCTACAGCGTAACTTCGGCCTTCCCGCTCACCGCCTCATATGCGATGTGCCCACCAGGTGGAACTCCACCTTGCACATGCTGGACAGACTGTGCGAGCAGCAGCAGGCCATAGTGGAGTTTCAGCTGCAGCACGCACGGGTCAGTCGCACTGCGGAACAGCACCACTTCACCACCAATGACTGGGCCTCCATGCGAGACCTGTGTGCCCTGTTGCGCTGTTTCGAGTACTCCACCAACATGGCCAGTGGCGATGACGCCGTTATCAGCGTTACAATACCACTTCTATGTCTCCTTGAGAAAACACTTAGGGCGATGATGGAAGAGGAGGTGGCCCAGGAGGAAGAGGAGGAAGAGGGGTCATTTTTAGCACTTTCAGGCCAGTCTCTTCGAAGTGACTCAGAGGGAGGTTTTTTGCAACAGCAGAGGCCAGGTACAAATGTGGCCAGACAGGGCCCACTACTGGAGGACGAGGAGGACGAGGAGGAGGTGGAGGAGGATGAGGATGAAGCATGTTCACAGCGGGGTGGCACCCAAAGCAGCTCGGGCCCATCACTGGTGCATGGCTGGGGGGAAACACAGGACGATGACGATACGCCTCCCACAGAGGACAGCTTGTCCTTACCTCTGGGCAGCCTGGCACACATGAGCGACTACATGCTGCAGTGCCTGCGCAACGACAGCAGAGTTGCCCACATTTTAACGTGTGCGCACTACTGGGTTGCCACCCTGCTGGATCCCCGGTACAAAGACAATGTGCCCACCTTACTTCCTACACTGGAGCGTGATAGGAAGATGCGCGAGTACAAGCGCACGTTGGTAGACGCGCTACTGAGAGCATTCCCAAATGGAAGCCCAAGGCGAAGGCAGAGGAGGAGCAAGAGGTCGCCAACGCAGCTGTGTCACGGCCAGCTCCTCCGAGGGCAGGGTTAGCATGGCAGAGATGTGGAAAAGTTTTGTCACCCCGCCACAGCTAACTGCACCACCACCTGATACGGAACGTGTTAGCAGGAGGCAACATTTCACTAACATGGTGGAACAGTACCTGTGCACACCCCTCCACGTACTGACTGATGGTTCGGCCCCATTCAACTTCTGGGTCTCCAAATTGTCCACGTGGCCAGAGCTAGCCTTTTATGCCTTGGAGGTGCTGGCCTGCCCGGCGGCCAGCGTTTTGTCTGAACGTGTATTCAGCACGGCAGGGGGCGTCATTACAGACAAACGCAGCCGCCTGTCTACAGCCAATGTGGACAAGCTGACGTTCATAAAAATGAACCAGGCATGGATCCCACAGGACCTGTCCATCCCTTGTGCAGATTAGACATTAACTACCTCCCCTTAACAATATATTATTGTACTCCAGGGCACTTCCTCATTCAATCCTATTTTGATTTTCATTTTACCATTATATTGCGGGGCAACCCAAAGTTGAATGAACCTCTCCTCTGTCTGGGTGCCGGGGCCTAAATATGTGACAGTGGCCTGTTCCAGTGGTGGGTGACGTAAAGCCTGATTCTCTGCTATGACATGAAGACTGATTCTGTGCTGACATGAAGCCAGATTCTCTGTTACGGGAACTCTCTCCTCTGCCTGGGTGCCTGGGCCTAAATATGTGACAGTGGCCTGTTCCAGTGGTGGGTGACGTGAAGCCTGATTCTCTGCTATGACATGAAGACTGATTCTGTGCTGACATGAAGCCAGATTCTCTGTTACGGGACCTCTCTCCTCTGTCTGGGTGCCGGGGCCTAAATGTGTGACAGTGGCCTGTTCCAGTGGTGGGTGACGTGAAGCCTGATTCTCTGCTATGACATGAAGACTGATTCTGTGCTGACATGAAGACTGATTCTCTGTTACGGGATCTCTCTCCCCTGCCTGGGTGCCTGTGCCTAAATATGTGACAGTGGCCTGTTCCAGTGGTGGGTGACGTGAAGCCTGATTCTCTGCTATGACATGAAGACTGATTCTGTGCTGACATGAAGCCAGATTCTCTGTTACGCGACCTCTCTCCTCTGCCTGGGTGCCTGGGCCTAAATATGTGACAGTGGCCTGTTCCAGTGGTGGGTGACGTGAAGCCTGATTCTCTGCTATGACATGAAGACTGATTCTGTGCTGACATGAAGCCAGATTCTCTGTTACGGGACCTCTCTCCTCTGTCTGGGTGCCGGGGCCTAAATGTGTGACAGTGGCCTGTTCCAGTGGTGGGTGACGTGAAGCCTGATTCTCTGCTATGACATGAAGACTGACTCTGTGCTGACATGAAGCCAGATTCTCTGTTACGCGACCTCTCTCCTCTGCCTGGGTGCCTGGGCCTAAATATGTGACAGTGGCCTGTTCCAGTGGTGGGTGACGTGAAGCCTGATTCTCTGCTATGACATGAAGACTGATTCTGTGCTGACATGAAGCCAGATTCTCTGTTACGGGACCTCTCTCCTCTGCCTGGGTGCCTGGGCCTAAATATGTGACAGTGGCCTGTTCCAGTGGTGGGTGACGTGAAGCCTGATTCTCTGCTATGACATGAAGACTGATTCTGTGCTGACATGAAGCCAGATTCTCTGTTACGCGAACTCTCTCCTCTGCCTGGGTGCCTGGGCCTAAATATGTGACAGTGGCCTGTTCCAGTGGTGGGTGACGTGAAGCCTGATTCTCTGCTATGACATGAAGACTGATTCTGTGCTGACATGAAGCCAGATTCTCTGTTACGGGACCTCTCTCCTCTGTCTGGGTGCCGGGGCCTAAATGTGTGACAGTGGCCTGTTCCAGTGGTGGGTGACGTGAAGCCTGATTCTCTGCTATGACATGAAGACTGATTCTGTGCTGACATGAAGCCAGATTCTCTGTTACCCGACCTCTCTCCTCTGCCTGGGTGCCTGGGCCTAAATATGTGACAGTGGCCTGTTCCAGTGGTGGGTGACGTGAAGCCTGATTCTCTGCTATGACATGAAGACTGATTCTGTGCTTACATGAAGCCAGATTCTCTGTTACGGGACCTCTCTCCTCTGTCTGGGTGCCGGGGCCTAAATGTGTGACAGTGGCCTGTTCCAGTGGTGGGTGACATGAAGCCTGATTCTCTGCTATGACATGAAGACTGATTCTGTGCTGACATGAAGCCAGATT
>NC_053390.1:396694774-396741416 GCF_905171765.1 Bufo bufo
AGCTTTTTTGTACCTGATGAAGGGGAGTGATTTCCCGAAACGCGTTGTATCGCTGCAATAAAAGATTCCTTTCCTGATCCTAGTGACTGGCTGACGTTTTTTTGCGCCGTGGGACGTATTCATTTTCCTTGTGCCAAGATACATCTGACCACAGACATGTGGTCTAGCAAACACGGGCAGGGAAGGTACATAACTTTTACTGCTTACTGGGTGAACCTACTGATGGCCGTCAAGCATGCCAGCCGTGGCACCCGTGTGGATTTGGTGTTACCGCCAGGGATTGCATGCAGGCCTGCCTCTTTTTCTCCTTCCTCATTCTCCGTCTCCTCCTCAGCTGACTCTTCCTTTGCCACTGCTACTGCCCCGTCCACTGCTTCTCCCAAGCTCCCCAGAACCTATTTGACTTACCAGGTAAAATGTTGCCATGCTGTGCTGCGGCTGTTGTCCTTGGAAGCCAAGAGCCACACCAGTCCTGCACTCCTTTCAGCTTTGTGGTCACAGGCCGATCAGTGGCTAACCCCGCTCAATTTGACAGTTGGTAAAGTGGTGTGCGACAAGGGTTCCAATCTGCTGAGCACGTTGAAACAGGGCAAAATGACACACGTGCCGTGCATGGCACACGTCCTGAACTTAGTCGTTCAGCGATTCATTGCCAAATACCCTGGGGCCTAGGACGTCTTACGGAAGGCTAGGGAAATCTCTGGCCATTTTAGAAGATCTCAAACGGCCATGGCTCGCCTTGCTGACGTTCAGTGGCGACACCACCTGCCCGTCAGACGTCTGATTTGTGACTGCCCGACGTCACGGTACTCCACGTTGTATATGCTTGATAGGCTGCTCCAGCAGAAACGTGCAGTTAACGACTACCTGTAAAAACTCTGCGGCAGGACAGGTTCTGGGGAGCTTTTTTTTTTCCACTGCGCCAGTGGCTGTTCATGCGCGACGCATGCAAATTTCTGCGCAATGCTGAATGAATTCCCAGATGGGCTACTCCATCTGAGACAAGTCAGCAGGAGTCTGAAGAGGAGTCAGAGGAGGATGGTGGCTGGGGGGAGGGGAAGGAGAAGCAAGAAGAGCAGGCTTTAAACTTTTCGGGGATCCCTGGTGTTGTCCGTGGATGGTGGGGAGGAGACCGAGGACGACATTCTCCTGGGCGATGAGCAGGAGCCAAGCTGCTCCACCACTTCCAATTTAGTGCAAATGGTGGCCTTCATGCTCCAGTGTTTGAAGGGGGACCCCTGTATAAAAAGCATAAAAGTCAAGGACCAGTACTAGGTGGCAACGTACTTAGACCCCCGGTACAAACACAAAATGGCAGACATGTTACCACAGAGGACTGTCAGAATTCCGCATTTCCAGTCTTTACTTTTGAGAGATGCTGCATTCTGCTGTTGTGGCACTGGCAGAGGGATTTTCACCCACAGAAAAACTATTTTAGGTACCAATCCTACCACGCATGCAAGAAGAGGGCGGTTTGAAGATGTGTTGGTCACTTCGGATATGAGATCATTCTTGCAGCCAACCCATCGACAGCCTCCCTCCGGATCCAGCCTCAGGGAACACCTAGACCGACAGGTGTCCGACTACATCGGGTTAACGGCTGATGTGGACGCTATGAGAAGCGAGGAAACCCTGGACTACTGGTGTGCAGGCTTGACCTGTGGCCAGAACTGGCACAATTTGCCATGGAACTCTTGGCTTGCCCCTTGTGCAGTGTCCTGTCCGAAAGAACGTTCAGCGCAGCAGGAGGGATCGTGAACGATAAGCGCACTTGCCTAGCTCACAACAGTATGGACTACCTCACATTTCTAAAAATGAATGAGGCATGGATCTCGGAGGAATTCAACACATGTGATGACCACGTTTAATTGAATTTCCTCATGACAGCCCACAAATATCTGCCACTACTCAGAACAAATAATGGTCCCTGTCTTAGGTGAATACAGCAGCATAAAAGGCATTTTCTGTCTGTTGAATGCCTAATGTTTTGGGCCTCGGAGGAATTCAACACCTGTGACAACCAAGTGTTTTAACTATTATCATTAGGGTTTTTTTTCAAGGGGGGGATTTCGTTAGCCATGTTTTTATTCCAATTTTATATTTTTAGATCTTTTAAACATATGTATTTGACCTGTATTTGTATTGGCCTTCAGTAAAATAGATATCCATTGACCGTCTAATAGACCTCCAGCCACATACTTACTTGTTCTTTTATGTACGCTAAATGCATAATTATAGGGGCCTGTAGTACACTGGCCTGCTGTAAAATTGATATTCAATGACCGTGTAATCTACCTCCAGCCACATACTTACTTGTTCTTTTATGTACGCTGAATGCATAATTTTTGGGGCCTGTAGTACACTGGCCTGCTGTAAAATTGGTATCCTATAACTGTGTAATCTAGCTCCAGCCACATACTTACTTGTTCTTTTATGTACGATGAATGCATAATTATTGCAGCCTCGGAAGAATTTAACACCAGTGATGACCACGTGTTATCGAATTTCAACTATTATCATTATGTTTTTTTTTCAAGAGGGGATTTCGTTAGCCATGTTTTTAATCCAATTTTATATTTTTAGTTCTTTTAAACATATGTATTTGACCTGTATTACTGTAATACTTACTTGTTCTTTTATGTACGCTGAATGCATAATTCTTTGGGCCTGTAGTCCACTGGCCTGCAGTAAAATTGATATCCATTGACCGTGTAATCTACCTCCAGCCACATACTTACTTGATCTTTTATGTCCAGTGAATGCCTAATGTTTGGGCCTGTAGTCCAGTGGCATACAGTAACATTTTTATCCATTGACTGCATAATGTACCTCCAGATACATAATCACTTGATGTTTTCTGTCCGGCGAATGCCTAATGTCTGGGGCCTGTACTCCCGTGGCCTAAAATAAAAATTTTCTAGGCTCCAGCAGGCCACAATTTTGACAGTTTCCCTTTAAGAAGCATACAAATCTCCCCTGATTAAAATACATATTTTTTGTGGGAATTTTTGCCATTGATCCCCTTCTGGAATGTCACTGTCCATTTTGTGGGACGATTTGTGCACTTCTTGTAAGTATTTGGTGGCTGCAATAATGACCTGAAGGTTTTTCAGGTTCGCCTGCCATTAGTGAATGGGGCCCACCACGAACTTGCGGTTAGTGAACATTTGATTGCGTTCGTGCACCGCCCCGGTCGATGTTCATCAATCACTACTCCACACTGATGAGGGGCAACACCCCAAAAACAGCTGTCTGAGGATGGATACCTGGCTTAGGTCTTGCCCTGTCACATCCTTAAGGCTTGTAACAGAGCTGGATCTTGACATAGGGGCCACTTAATATGGTCGATCTGGTGATCTCTTAAACGGAGATACCCTTTTGCTTGGTTTTCTTTCCCTGGAGGGATATTTGGCTTTCACTGTGTTGAAGGCCCATAACTGGGGCTCCATGATTATTTTTCATATTATTCTTTCCCAGGGAGTTTTGCACTTTGGATTGCTGTGTTGAGACTCTTAAATGAGGCTCCACAGTATTTTTGTTGCAAGATCAGCTATCGTTCTGTTTGCCTTCTGTTCCATGGCAGATTTCTGCCCTCCCTGAGATGGCCTTAGGACAAATGCATTGCAGTTTGTTAGTTGTACCACCCTATTTAAAATCTTGTCAAGAAAAAAATCCAATTCATGGCAATAAGTAATAGAAAACTATATTCCCAACCAACTTTCAATTGCAATGTAAAGCAAATGTACTTAGCTAGCAGCATATTACACTGAAAAAATTGGAAATAATGCAAATTCATACTTAAAAGCAAACTGTCAAAAGACAGAGGGTGGTTGAAACGCATTTTCTCATTCACCTTCAATCCATATAAAAAGTTCCAGTTTCATAAAAAAAAGACAGAAACTAATAATTTGGTACATACATATTTCAGAATTAAAGCATTTAAATGGTGGCATTGTGC
The DNA here is from genome assembly GCF_905171765.1 of Bufo bufo. Classification (NCBI taxonomy): domain Eukaryota; kingdom Metazoa; phylum Chordata; class Amphibia; order Anura; family Bufonidae; genus Bufo; species Bufo bufo. Next base: position 396,698,733 of record NC_053390.1, read on the forward strand.
TACTAAAACTTTACAGTTATGACTTGAGTGTGGAATAGACCTAGCTAGCGAATACTACAACTTGTGGTGCAGGTCACAGAATCAGCTGGGGAGATTAGAAACACTGTAGAATTACTGTATGGCTATTTACTCAGCTTGAGTCTTTAATGCAAGCAAAATCACATATTTACAATTTGTTGGGTTTTAAATATTTAACACGCCGGGGTTATTCACTAAAAAGGCAGGAAAATAGCACAATTCTGTCCCCTGTTGTGTGTTTTAGTCTAGTGTAAACTGCAATTAATGGCTGGGAGTTAGGTGTTTCTTACATGATGTTTTAAACTAGCCTTATCCAAGGATTACCAAAAGTCTTTAAGGGTACCTCCAAATGACCCTTTCAGGTCCATGTTATAGTAGCTTGTATTTATCTAGCAGAATATTAGTATATATGCATTACTTTTATATATATATATATTTTTTTTTGCATCTATGTCAAAGACTCGTGGCCTCCATTACAGTTCCCATCAAAAACGTGTGTCAAAACAGAACAGCATGCTGTACCATTCTGTCTTATAAAATGCCAGGTTACATGACAGAATCTAACAGACTTGTAATCAATGGGATCAATGGGGCACTGTTTGTGTCCATCATCTGAGTAATCCTTTAACTCCATTATTTTCGTTGTTCTACTCATATTCCACAGAAACAAGAATGGAGATATGCTTGGTTTGTCATTCCTAAATATTCTGAGATAAGATTTTCCAGTACATGTTTTTTCATGGCAGGTTACATAAAAAGTAAAATGTTTATTAACCGTTGTCCAGTGTTTGCGTTTGTTCATATTCAGCAGTAGTCAAATGAACAGATCATCGCTAACGAGCGTTACTAGTAACGCTCGTTAGCGATGATCTTGTGATGTAAATGCACTGCCGATTACCCAAAGAATGAGCAAAACACTTGTTCATCGGGTAATTGGATATTTTGTGCAGCACAGAAGATCATCATTTCCTAGTAGGGATCGCGCTATGTTAACACGATCTGCTGCCGGGAATCAATGAGACAGCATGGGGAAGAGCAATGTCATTAGCAAGCAGCAGATTGTTGGGCAGAAAGGCTTCCTTCCCAACAATCTGCTAGATCGTTGGCCCATGTAAAGGGACCATAAGTCATCAAAATGGTTTATAGAGGGAGTTGGCTCCCCCCTCTATTTCATCATCTCCCTGAAATGCAATCCAATGGTCTCCATGGCAGCAGGAGGCCTTGCAAGGGCCTCTGGGTCTATCAACTACAAAAACCTAAGAGAGTGTCTAATAGGTGAACTGTCAGTATAAAGCTGACAAGTGGAATACACTGCAGCAAAGAAATGCACATACTAGTAATGACACATCAGAAGTTTAAAAAAAATTAAAAACGTTTTAGAATAATAATTAATAAAAATATAAAAGTTATACATTTTTAAAAAGCTTTATATAATTGGTATTGTCACATTCATAATTTGGGGCACCTTGTCTACAAATCAAACATAATAAAAACAATCTAAATGTTTTATGCACCCCAAAATGATACCAATAGAGATGAGCGATTCAAATCAGACGAAGTGGAATTCGATCCGAATTTCTGAAAAAATTCAATTCGCAGCTAATGCGAATTTCCTCTCACTACACGTGTGAGGACATGGGGCAAGGAACTCTGGGAAGGCGGGCTGACTCATAATGCCATGCATGCAGCCAATCAGCAGCCAGCCCTGTGATGTCACAGCCCTATAAATATGGTGGCCATCTTAGGCTACTTTCACACTAGCGTTCGGAGCGGATCCGTCTGATGTTTCATCAGACGGATCCGCTCCGATAATGCAGACGTTCGCATCCGTTCAGAACGGATGCGTCTGCATTAAAACTTAGAAAATTTTCTAAGTGTGAAAGTTGTCTGAGCGGATCCGTTTAGACTTTACATTGAAAGTCAATGGGGAACGGATCCGCTTGAAGATTGAGCCATATTTTGTCATCTTCAAGCGGATCCGTCCCCATTGACTTCCATTATAAGTCTGGACGGATCCGCTCGCCTCCGCACGGCCAGGCGGACACCCGAACGCTGCAAGCAGCGTTCAGGTGTCCACTCACTGAGCGGAGCGGAGGCTGAACGCTGGCAGGCGGATGCATTCTGAGCGGATCCGCCTCCACTGAGAATGCATTGGGGCCAGACGGATGCGTTCGGGACCGCTCGTGAGCCCCTTCAAACGGAGCGCACGAGCGGACACCCGAACGCTAGTGTGAAAGTAGCCTTAGGCTCAATTCACACCTGAGCGTTCTGAAACGAGCGCTCTGTATGCGCGATTGTACGGACGTTTACAAGCGCGCATACAGAGACAAGCGTGCACACAGTGTCGCGCGTTCCCGAAAGTCTATAGTACGGGAACGCGCGACAAGCGCCCAAAAAAAACGCTACACAACTTGTGTGAGCGTCGGGCGTTTTACAGCGCGATCGTACGCGCTGTAAAACGCCCAGGTGAGAACCATTCCCATAGGGAAGCATTGGTTTCTCCTTGTTGAGCGTTTTACAGCGCGTAGGAACGCGCTGTAAAACGCTCAGGTGTGAATTGAGCCTAAGAGTCAAACATTTTGCAGCGTTCTGAGTGCAGGGACAGATGTGAGAAGGTGCAAGGGACAGCAATAGGAAAAACCTAATTGTGAAAAAAAAAATGAAGAAAAGTTTAGAAGTGCAGGGAAAGGATAGGGAGGAATCATTTCACAGCATCTCAGTGCAGGGATAAACATCACAAGGCGCTAGGGACAGTGCTAGAAAAGCGATTAACAAGTGCAGGGAAAGGATAGAGAGGAATCATTTCACAGCATCTTAGTGCAGGGAGAGACATCTGAAGTTGCTAGGGACAGTGCTAGAAAAACCTCATTGTGAAAAAAAAGCGATTTACAAGTGCAGGGAAACATTATTTGGGGAACCAAATAGCCATTTTACAGCTCTGGCATTCCAACAATTTGTTCTTGTTATTTGGGTGCAAGTGCTATGTTGAAAAGCCTTTAATGGCTTATATCTGTGGAAAAATAAAAATATATACGCATTTCACTTCTGCATCTATTTGCGTTGAAAGAGTTTAGTGGCCTATTTCAGTATAAAAAGGAAACATATATACGCATTTCACTTCTGCAGTTATATGTGGTGAAAGAGTTCAGTGTCCTATTTCAGTACAAAAAGAAAAATATATTCTCAGTTAACTTCTGCAGTTATATGTGTCGAAAATGTTTATTGGACTATTTAAGTACAGAAATAAAAATATATATGCACTTCTCTGGTGCATTTATTTTTGCTGAAAGCGTTTACTGGCCTATTTCAGTACAGAAAGAAAAAATATACCCACTTCGCTGGTGCACTTATTTGTGGGAAACGCGTTTAGTGGCCTATTTCAGTACAGAAAGAAAAATATATACGCTCTTCACTGGTCCATTTATTTCTGCTAAAAGCGTTAACTGTCCTATTTCAGTACAAAAAGAAAAATATATTCTCAGTTCACTTCTGCAGTTATATGTGTTGAAAGCGTTTAGTGGCCTATTTAAGTACAGAAAGAAAAATATATACGCATTTCACTTCTGCAGTTATATATGGTGAAAGCCATATTTCAGTACAAAAAGGAAAAAATATATGCACTTCACTGTTGCATTTATTTGTGGTGAAAGAGTTTAGTGGCCTATTTCAGTACAAAGCAAAAAATATATAAGCATTTCACTTCTGCAGTTATTATTATTTCAGCACAAAAATATATTCAGCGTTCTCTTTTGCAGTTATATGTGATAAAACCTTTAGTGACGTATTTCGGTCGAAAAACTAATTTTATTCAGCGTTCAGCACTGCAGTTATATGTGGTAAAATCTTAATTGACGTATTTCGGTCAAAAATCAAATTGTATTCAGTGTTCAGCGAAGCAGTTATATGTGGTAAAATCTTTATTGACGTATTTTGGTCGAAAAACTAATTTTATTCAGCGTTTAGCACTACAGTTATATGTGGTAAATTCTTTATTGACGTATTTTGGTCAAAAAACAACATTTATTCAGCGGTCAGCGCTGCGGTTATATGTGATAAAATCTTTAATGAAGTATTTCGGTCGAAAAACAAAATGTATTCAGCTTTCAGCGCTGCGGTTATATGCGGTAAAATCTTTAGTGACGTATCTTGATGAACTTCGCGACTCTTCCGGGATCAAAGCTATCTTGACGCTTTGTCTTCTCATTGTCTCTCGTCGTCGTGCCACTCTGTGGCCTCCTCATGCTGTGGCCTTCTCCACACTATGTCATATTGCCACTCTGTGGCCTCCTGATGCTGCTGCCACCTCCACACTATGTCACCTTGCCACTCTGGGGTCTCTTGATGCTGCTGCCACCTCCACACTTGGTCATTGTGCCAACCTGTGGCCTCCACAAGAAACAGCAACCTTTTTTTTTTACTATGCAGTGGATCAGTTAATAACGTACAGAACTTGTATGATCAGTGGAAAAGTGAATGAACCCTTACGGTAATAAATATTTAGTTGTAATATTTCTCTGTTATCACTTGCTGTTTTACAGAAAAAATAGGATAGGATCTGAAAATCTGAAAAAAATAAAATAAAATCTAATTTCATCTCCGGGTACCTCAGGGTAGTTAATCAACATCAGATAGGTGAGGGTCTGACAACCTGCAACCCTACTGATAACCTTCATAGTTTTTGCTGAGTTTTATTTCATTTTATTCCATAAAACAACAGGTGATAAGTAGTGGTAATCGAGCATGCTCGGCCGAACACTTATTCGGCTCGAGCATCTCGATGCTCAGAAAATGGTGGTACTCGGCTGAGTACCACATGTGCTCGAGCGCAATGCTCGGGTCTCCTCCCCGCTACGCAGCTAATAAACGTGCAGGGAGGTACTGGCATGCACTGTAATGCCGTAGCCATGTTGGCTATAAAGCACCTGAAGACACGTGTTCGGCTCAGTCTTAGTCAGGGAGAGCTGAGCATAGGAAGGGAAAGACAGTGTAGGGAGTGTTATTGGAAGATTATTATTAGAAAAACTTTTCAGAGACCCAAAAGTAACATAGTAACATAGTAACATAGTAACATAGTACATAAGGCCGAAAAAAGACATTTGTCCATCCAGTTCGGCCTGTTATCCTGCAAGTTGATCCAGAGGAAGGCAAAAAACCCTGTGAGGTAGAAGCCAATTTTCTCCACTTTAGGGGAATAAAAAATTCCTTCCCGACTCCAATCATGCAATCAGAATAACTCCCTGGATCAACGACCCCTCTCTAGTAGCTATAGCCTGTAATATTATTAAGCTCCAGAAATACGTCCAGTACTTTTAAGGACTATTGTGTGTGACAGCAGCAATATTTATTTTTAGAGCATCCTACGCAAAATAGCATCTAATAGGCCGCTGTGGACAGTTAAATTATCCATGCCACATCTCCTGTGTAAACTGTGTGCATCCCTAAAATATCAGTGACACCCAGTGTACTTTTTCCATAGACGGTGTCTGCTGTGGACAGTTAAATTATCCGCGCCACATCTCCTGTGTAAAGTGTGCGCATCCTTAAAATATCTGTGACATCCAGTGTACTTTTTCCGTAGACGGTGTCCGCTGTGGACAGTTAAATTATTCGCGCCACATCTCCAGTGTAAAGTATGCCAATCCAAAAAATATCTGTGAAATCCAGTGTACTTTTTCAATAGACGATATCCACTGTGGACAGTGAGATTACCAGTGCCACATCTACAGTGTAAAGTGTGCACCTAAAATTTTTATCTGTGACATCCAATTTTTTTGTGCATACACTTCCAAATCCTACGCTACTGTACGTGTGACATACTTTCAAGCATATATCACATTTAAAATGAAGAAGGCGAGCAGTAAGGGATGGGGAAGTGGCCGTGATGCTGATTGTGCACGCAGAGACCGTATTGAAACTGTGCCTGCTGCCAGAGCACAAGAAAAACTGTCATCCACGATACCTAGCTTCATGTCCCAGTTTGCAGGGCGGCGCAGGACACCACTCTTGAAGTCAGACCAGTGCAATCAGGTGGTCGGTTGGACTGCAGCAGATAATGCTTCCAGTCAGTTAAGCACACACTCTGTCTTCCACCAAGTCTAGTCTTGATACTCCTTCCGACCACCATGGAGAGTCTGGCCAAACAAGTGATCCCACACTCGGATATTTCTAGGACCTCTTTTCCTCGCAATTCCTTGATTTGGCCCTCTCGCCAAGCACGCTTAAAGAGGGACAGATCTTGTGCCCTGATTACCAAACCTTTGAGCATTCACAGTCACAAGAAGATGACGGTGGGGAACGGCAATTACTGTTTAATGAGGTGGATGATGATAAGACACAGTTGCCAATAACTCAACAGCAATTACTGTCTCAAGAGGTTGAGGAAGAGGATGAGACACAGTTGTCAATCACTGAGGTTGTGGTTAGGTCAACAAGTCAGGAGAATGAGCAGAGTGAGGAAGTGTGTGAGGAGGTGGTGGACAATTAAGTAAATGACCCAACCTGGGAAGGTGAAAAGGCGAGCGAGGACAGCAGTACAGAGGGGGAAGGGTCTGCAGCACCACAATGGGCTGGAAGAGGCAGTGGGGTGGCAAAAGGGAGAAGGCACGCCACACCAAACAGGCCAGGAACTGTTCCAGGGAGCACCCCCTTGTGGAAATCTCCCTTGCCAAGGGGTAGGTGTTCCAGCGCAGCGTCCAAATGTCCTTACCCCAGGCATTTGAACGCAAGCACAAATACCCAGCCACTCACCCACAGGCTATAGTACTAAATGAGCAGCTTTTCAAAATACTGGACCTGGAAATGTTGCCATTTAGGCTCGTGGACACTGAGGCCTTCTGCATCCTGATATCGGCGGCCGCCCCGCGTTACGCAGTCCCCAGCCGCCACTATTTTTCAAGGTGTACCATGCCCGCCTTACACCAACATGTGTCCCGTAACATCACACGTGCCCTGACCAGTGCAGTTACTGGTAGGGTCCACTTAACCACGGACACATGGACAAGTGAATTCAGCCAGGGACACTACATTTCCCTGACGGCACACTGGGTGAATGTTGTGGAGGCAAGGGAGCGAGTCGTACCCTGGGATGGCACAGGTACTACTGACGCCAAGGATTGCAGGCCCTACGTCGATCAGGGTTTCCGCCAGCACCTAAGTTAGTGGCTCCAACCCCCTCTTCTCCTCCTCCGCCTCCTCCACTTCCACCTCCGAATTATCCACGTGCAGTACCAGTCAGTCATCAGTCGGTAGCTGGAAGCAGTGTAGCACTGCAGTGGGGAAGAGACAACAAGCCACTCAACCTAGAACCAGGTATGGTTGTGTCTGATACTGGCCGTAACTTGGTGGCAGCTTTGGAGCTCGGCAAGCTCAGACACAACCCATGCCTAGCCCACATCTTAAACTTAGTGGTTCAGTGGTTTCTCAGAACCTACCCAAATTTGCCTGAGCTACTGGTTAAGGTGCGCCACGTGTGTGTACATTTCCGGAAAGTCGACAGCTTCAGCTGGACTGTCAACGCTGCAGCAACACTTGAAATTGCCAGCTCAACGGCTGTTGTGTGACGTGAGCACATGCTGGAACTCGACGTTCCACATGTTGGCCAGGCTTTGTGAGCAGCAGAGGGCAGTAGTGGAATGCCAGCTGCAACACTGTCGTCGCCTTTTAGGTCAGCTTCCGCTATTCACAAGCGAGGAGTGGGCATGGATGTCTGACCTCTGTGAGGTTTTAAGAAACTTTGAGGAATCAACACAGATGGTTAGTGGCGATAACGCTATCATCCACTTCTGTGTCTACTCAAACGCTCGCTGCTCACAATTAAGGACGACGCTTTTCAGCGTGGATCGGCAGAAGAGGAGGAAGAGGTGAGGAGATTGAGAGTGATCCTTCTGATGACGACAGTGAAGTCTTGCCTGTTGGTACTCTGGCACACATGGCTGACTTCGTGTTAGGCCGCCTTTCCCGTGACCTGTGTGTTATACGCATTTTAGACAACACAGATTTCTAGTTGTGCATCCTTCTCAACCCCAGCTAGAAAGATAATTTCTCATTCCTCTGGTAGAGAGTACGAGCAAAACAGTGCAATACCAGAAGATCCTTGTTGAAAAATTGCTCCAAAAATTTCCATCTGACAACGCTGGTGGCAGAGTCCGTAGTTTCTTGTGCAACCAAGGTGGGGAGACAAGGGGAACACACAGCAGTTCCAACAGAGGCAGGGAAACACTCTCCAAAGCCTGAGACAGTTTCATGACACCCCGCCAGCACCCTCACCCTGATGCGCTGCCTAGTGTCACAAGGAGGGAAACATTTTGGAAAATGGTGAAGGAGTACATAGCAGACCGTGTCAGCGTCCTCAATGATCCCTCAGTTCCTTACAACTACTGGGTGTCTAAGCTGGACACGTGGCACGAACTGGTGCTCTACGCCTTGGAGGTGCTGGCCTGCCCTGCCGCCAGCATTTTGTCTGAGCAGGTATTTAGTGCTGCTGGTGGCATTATAACAGATAAGCGTATCCGCCTGTCAACTGAAAATGCTTACAGGTTGACTCTTATAAAAATGAACAAGGCATGGATTGACCATGACTTCTCGACTCCACCAGAGGAAAGCTGATGAACATAAAGGCACTTTAAATGTGTTGTTTACACTGTATTCCTATGCACCCCTTCCACCACAAACAAGGGTATATGGTTGAATCTTCCTTTTCTCATTCTCCTCCTCCTCTTCCATCATATCAACATGATTATTCGTCGCATATACTGTAATTCCCTCGCATATATGCCCTTCGCATATAATGTTTTACAGGGTCAGCTCAGCTGCAGGCCCTCTCATATAGTTTTTTAGAGGGTCAGCTCACCAGCAGGCCCTCACCTACAATGTTTTACAGGGTCAGCTCACCAGCAGACCCTCGCATACAATTTTTTAGAAGGTCAGCTCACCAGCAGGCTCTCACCTACAATGTTTTACAGGGTCAGCTGTCATATAAGGCTACTTTCACACTCGCGTTTTGGGCAGATCCGTCATGGATCTGCAAAAACGGATTTGTTACCATATGCATCCGTCATGAACGGATCAGTTTGTATTATCTTTAACATAGCCAAGACGGATCGTCATGAACTCCATTGAAAGTCAATGGAAGACGGATCCGTTTTTTATTGTGCCAGATTGTGTCAGAGAAAACAGATCCATCCCTATTGACTTACATTGTGTGCAAGGACGGATCCATTTGGCTCAATTTCGTCAAGTGGACAGCAAAACGCTGCAGGCAGCGTTTTGGTGTCCGCCTCCAGAGCGGAATGGAGACTGAACTGATGCAACCTGATGCATTCTGAGCAGATTCTTTTCCATTCAGAATGCATTAGGGCAAAACTGAGTGTGCGAGTGTGAAAGTAGCCTAAAAAAGGCATAGGTTTTATATATGGCACATGGTGGGTCAGGGGAGACCTGTTACAAATTTTGTACTGTGGCCAAGGAGCTTGAAGTTCTGCCTCTGCTTTCTACAAACACTGTATGTCAGTTGGCATGTGCCCAGTAATTAGTGTTGGGCGCAAATATTCGAATAGCGAATTCTAATCGCAAATATTGGCACTTTGAGAATTTGTGAATATTTAGACTATAGCCCTATATATTCGTAAAATCGAATATTCGCTTACTATATAGGAACCTCCCCAGCAGCTATTTTCTAAAGTTTATTGCAGTTATGAAAGAGACAGCAGTGTCATTGTTGTGCTCTGTGCTTTGTTGTATTACATTAGACAGTTAACTTATATATATAATTCAGATAGTTAGGGGGAGAGAGTCAGTGTAGGTTAGATCTATAGTGTAGCTGATAGGTTCTGCTGTCCATACATACATGCTACAGACATAGTGCTGTGATGTCACAAGTTGCACGTATTGCGAAAAAATATGCGCATCATTAATTGGCGAAACTTCGCAAAGCGCAAATATATTGGAGAACTCTATCTGAATATGAAGCTATTCTAATGTTCTGCCATGCCAACCATTTTCCCCAGTCTCAGGAAACTTATACCAGCTTGAAAAATGTAGCCTGTGTTTCGCGCACATTATGCGAATATTACATTGCCGATTTTCGCAATCAAGAATATAATCTCGAATTCGCGAATATATGACAAATATTCTACAAAATCTTTGCGAAATATCTCAAATTTGAATATTGCCCCTGCTGCTCATCACTACAAGTAATGTGACTGGTGAAACAGTACAGTTGGAAATGCTGCACGATAGTGACTAGTGTACTGTTCACACTAGTGTCATGGCTTTATAATGGAATTTTATGCATAGACTGGTATGCTGATCATTGACAAGACTTTGGACACTTCATTGGACCTCATTTAAATACAAATAACACACTACAGTATACAGATTCACAGTTTGTAAGCCTGGTCATCATTTTTATCCTATGGTGGGGTCATGAAGGTAAAATGTATATGCTGAATTCACTCTCATAGATTCCTTTAGAAATCAAAATGTCTCACAACTAATGGTTTCTCGCTAAAAAACAACAACCCATATACAGGTACATATAACCTTTGCTTAAAAAAGATACATAGCATCACTGTTATAAAAAAATAAAATCCTGATTTCCTCCTGCCTGCAGTAAATTTTTTATTTTATTGTAGCACAGATATACAGATATTTGCAAACAATGAATGCTTTTGTGTTCCCTTTTTATATTTCTGTTAACAGTGCAAATTATTCATTAGCAAATTGAAGAAATGATGTGCAATACAGGACTTTCAGGGGAAGACCATCTTAGAGAACAATTTAATGTATAAGCTTTACTCTGGTTTGTCATATTGTACTGCTGGCATTGTCAGACAAGTAATGGCAGATTAAGACTTGTCTAGTAGGGGGAAACTAAATAACAAGGACTTTTATTAAGGCGTAAATAAACCTATTAAATATTATCTGGATTAGCAATTAGTAGAAGGAGCACTGACAATTTTATTTATCAACATTAAACACAATTATTAATTACAGACCTGACAAATCTAGCAGTAAGTAGGACACGTTGGGTGTTCTGGGGCCGTAAGTCTATTATATGAAGGATGATTAGGGAAATCCTGCTGGGATATAAGTAATTGTAGTTGTAGAATTTTAATTGCCTCGGAATAGGGTAAATTATATTCTCTTGTCTTGGAGTATAAACAGTGGCATTGTGCTACCGAGGCTCAGCGGTTTTGACTGGAAGGTGCGGGAGACATTATGTAGCTAGCATTCGCTGCTGCTTGTGTTACAGGTCAAGGAATTAACATGGGAGTTCAGAAATGCCGTACTTAATTGTGCTTGTTTGTTCAGCTTGATACTGCAATTTTTAATGTGAATTAACGCTTGTATTACAATTTGTAGAGTCTTAAAATATTTCCTGTTCAACATGCTGGAGTTATATAAACTAAATAGGAAGCTCTGCACAACCCTGAGTAAATAGTGCTAACCCGTGACCTGAGCTGTATTAAAGCTGGTCAGTCCAGTGCAAGACAGAAAGAATTACTGTACTTGTTCATGGTCAAAGTTTTCTGTCTGAGGTCTTTTAAAATCTTGCATGCGGAGAACTGTTTTTGAAAATAGATGTAATATGTAAAACAAGGGGCATTATCCATACCAAAATGAAGACGTTGGGGGCAGGAAGACAATTCTCACATAGATTCCTTGTAAAAGTATTACCGGTACACATTTCTAGAAAAAGAGGAGCAGTTTGGTGATTTCTTAGCAAGAATTTTTTTTTTATTAAATGATACTTAATTAGATAGTATAGATACACATTGGGGGAGAGTTATAAACAATGGCGTAATTTGTGCCAAAAAATACAAATCCAAAATGGTGATTTATTTCCCCTCATATATCAAAAGGTGCGCGCCATTTTTAAAATATGACTTTTTAAAATATAAACCTTATTATCCGTCTATTTCTCTCTATTTTCAACATTTTAACACCAATGGCACTAAAATGCGACTTTTTTAAACCAAAATGCGCCATTTCAGCCACCCCCCTATCAGACCTTACTTATAACTTTTGAAACACATTTGCGACTTTTGAAGCATATTTGCAACATTTGAAGCATATTTGCGACATTTCAACTGGTAAGTTGTGACTTTTGTCTCAGACTCGGGACATTTTTGTTATTGTTTTTGTTGAATGTCAATTTACTGACAAAAAGTGCTGAAGTGGTGTCCGAGATCCCCAAGGGCCAAGCCAAGTAACAGTAAGTTTTCATGTGAAATATGTTTATATTATAGACATATAGCATACACTGTGCCACACAATATACAGTATACCGCTACACTGTGCCCCACAATGTACAGTATACCTCTACACTGTGCCACACAGTATACCTCTACACTGTGCCACACAATATACAGTATTGTGTGGCACAGTGTATCCCTGTTCTCTAAAGGGGTGGTTTTAGGGGGCGGTCCTAGAGGTGGGTAGGGGCGTGGCCAGGGGAGGGGGGGGGGTGAGTTCCACCACCTTTTCTCTGAGAAAAAAAGCCCTGGCTAAAGTTATAGGCAGGTGTGGAAAAATGCTGCAAAGTAAGGATGCTTTCAAAAATAGAAGTGTTAATATTTTAAAGGGGTTGGTTGCTTTTATATCATTTTATGTTTGTCATCATATGTTATTTTATGTTTCTGGTGTATAAATTAACTTGTTTTGATATGTTCTATTGTGCTGACCCCATAGGAAGCATCTTCCAAATGTGCAGTGGAAATTATGATGTGAGACTGCATATAAATAAGCAGGGCAGGAGTAGACTGGAAAAGCGCAGGATGCTTCCTCCAATGTATGCATACTGTAAGTGATGACGCTAGACTGGATTACACTGAGCATGCGCAGTATGCTTCCATAGAGTCTGCACAGAAGAATGAATATGAGAGCATGCAGTGGATGGGTTGGGTGAGGACAGTCATCCATGGTATGACATCATGAGAACGAGCAGTGTCAGAGACCAGCACAACAGGGACTGCGGCAATCAAGCAATACAAGAATCAAGAACAAAGGTAATATATACATCAGAAACATTAAATGACATACACCCTTTTAAATTTAAAGGAGTTGTGTGACAATAGTGGCTTCTATTAACTTCCTCTACATAATAAATTCTATTTGCTGAAGTGACTTCAGCAAATAGCATTTATTATGTAGAGGAAGTTAATAGAAACCACTTCCTAATGTATTGTTATTATCCATATTGCCTCCTTTGCTGGCTTGATTTATTTTTCCATCACATTATACACTGCTCGTTTCCATGGTTATGACCACCCTGCAATCCATCAGTGGTGGCCGTGCTTGCACAGTTCCGGCCACCAGAGAGACTGGCACTCGCCGGCTTGCAAGCACGGCCACCACTGATGGATTGCAGGGTGGTCGTAACCGTCGATATGAACAATGAGCAGTGTATAATGTGATGGAAAAATGAATCAAGCCAGCAAAGGAGGCAATATGGATAATAACAATATATTAGTAAGTGCCTTTTATTAACTTTCTCTACATGATAAATGCTACAGTATTTGCTGAAGTGACACAACCCCTTTAATGTTTATTCTGCAGCCGGACAACGACCTCAAACACTTAGTCAATATTTAAGAACTATTTTGAGACTAAAGAAGAACATGGAGTCCTGGAAATGATGATATGGTCCCCTCAGAGACCTGATCTCAACATCATCAAGTCTGTCAGGGATTACAAGAAAAGACAGAAGAATTTAAGTAAGCCTACATTCACAGAATATCTATGGTTAGTTCTCCAATATGTTTGGTACACCCTCCCAGCCTAGTTCCTTCAAAAACTGTGTGCAAGTATACATAGGGGAACTGGTAGTTCTTAGAAGGCAAAGAGTGGCCACAACAAATATTGATGTTATCTCTTTTGCTAATTGATAAAATAAACTATTAATATTTCTATTTTTGAAAGCATTCTCACTTTGTAGCATTTTTACACACTCCCCTAAAACTTTTACACAATACTGTAAATGGTTGACATGCTGCATTTCATGAAAAAAATCCCTTTCCATTGCAATGTTGTTGCATATAGTTTTCCATTATCTCCACCATTGTTAAGGCCATAGTATTTAAAGAAAAACACTTGTAACATAGTTTGTACATGTGCTACCTTCTTGGGAGTTTTTTTTTTTTTTTGTATAAATAATTATTTTGCAGAACTGCTTAAAAGAGTTGTCTACTCTAGTCCTTTTATATTGATGGCTTATCCTCAGGATAGGCCATCAATACCTGATCAGTAGTGGTCGCTATTTTGGCACCCCCACCTATCAACTTTTCACAAGTAGCTCAGGCACTGGTACTACACAGCTCCATCCATTATGTAGTGGATGGAACTGGTTATTACAGCACAGTTTCCATTGAAGATACATTAAAATATATAATATAATATAAAACATATAAAATACATTTTAAGAGAAACAATAGGGCTTTCAAGCGTCCACCTTTATGTTCTACCCAGCACTCGTCTACAAGCATTCTGCATGGTTATTCTAGAAAAATGCCCCACTGTCTAAGTCAAGGATGAGCATAGAGAATAAAGGAACAGTTGAATCGGAGGTATACCAAGGAGCTCCTGGACATCTTGTTTGGCCGGCAGAGGTGTAGCTAGGCTTTCCATCACTCGGGGCAAGGACTTAGCATTGCGCCCCCCACCACCACCACTTGCCACCCAAAACTACATAAAGAGCGAAAACCTCAGCAATTAATTTTTACACTAAGCCACTCCTCTAACTCTGCCCAATGCATAACTATTCTCACCCAGTCCCACTCACCTGATAAAATTTATCATAATGTTCACGGTGGTACCAAGACACCTAGCGATAAATGAAAGAACCAACAGGTCCTACCTCATTCAGGATGTCGCTGGTGTGTCTGCGTAATGTCCACTGGATCCAGAATAAGGTCCCTGTAACAAAAAAGCAAAAATAATAATCACATAAGGAAGGGATGGTAACTGCCCCTGTGAAATCCCCAGCAGGGGGTGCCATGCTGGTCCTGTAAGACTTACCCATCCCAATGTATCACAGGGTTATCTAGGGCATTGGTTTCCCCTTTGTGACACCACACAGTACTAATGCCCACATTGTGCCTCCTTCACAGAAGTTATGCTCACACTATGCCCCTCAAAATAGTAATATCCACGTTGTGCCTCTCATAGTAATAATATCCACATTTTACCCCTCACAGTAGTTATGCCCACACTGTGCACCCTCACAGTATTTATGCCCACACTGTGCCCATCACAGTAGTTATGCCCATACTGTGCCCCTCACAGGAGTTATTGAAGGTAACAGTTAAACGGCACTCCTCTTTGGTGTAGACGGTGCTCAGTGGTAAGTATAATACCAATGTTAATAGGAAGACCACGGCACTCCAAAGAGAATGTTGCGTAAATTTCTTATTTATTTTCTTATATTCTTATATTTTTTGTATATATATATCCATCCGGAGCATCCGATGCCTCCATTACTAGTAAGACTCAGGCCGTGAACAAGGTCTTGGATAAGACCGAAACGTTGGCCAGTATACCACTATGAATACATTTTTTGGATGGATATATATATACAAAATATAAGAATATAAGAAAATAAATAAGAAATGTACGCAACATTCTCCTCACAGGAGTTATGCCGACATTGTGCCCATCACAGTAGTTATAAGAAGTTCTGCATCGGCGCAAAATCACTAGTGGAAGCACTTAATAGATGGATAGATGGATTCTTCTTGTTTTAATAAGAAACAACGCGTTTCGGGGATCAGAGACTCCCCTTCATCAGGTTTCACAAGCATATAACAATTACTACAATATTTATAAATATAATTGTAGTAATTGTTATATGCTTATTAAAACAAGAAGAATCCATCTATTAAGACTGCTTCCACTAGTGATTTTGCGCCGATGCAGAACTTCCTATTCTTTACCTACGAATTTCTTTTGGGGGACTGGACATCCCATCCAAGAGACTACAAAATCTGCGGCTGCAATCCTGGTTCAAAGGTCTTATTTCCACTAAATCTACAGTAGAGTTGTGCCTGCCGGAGCACAACCCTATAAGGTGAGTTTGGATATTTCTCACTCTGATATTTTCATCCGGTTGAACATACTACCCTATTGTGCGCTCTGTTTTTTTCTCTGTTTCCCTGTTCCCGAGGGGAATTTAGATCCGTCCGTGACCATCACAGTAGTTATGTCCATCTTGTGGCCCATTCACAGTAGTTATGTCCATCTTGTGGCCCATTCACTGTAGTTATGTCCTCCTTGTGCACCTTTACTGTAGTTATGTCCATCTTGTGGCCCCTTGACAGAAATACTCATCTGTTTCCCTGAGGATCGCCACATCTGGCATTCTCAGCAGCAGTATATTCAGGCACACACACATCATGCTGATGGCTGTGCAGGGGGCTGGTTCCTGGGCTTTCACCTCTCCTCCCATACAGCCAGCAGCATGATGTGCGGCTGTTGGGGATTGCAAGAGATCAGCTGAATGGTGAAGCACAGAGCAGACAGCTCCCTGCTTCACCATGTAAATTAACTGCCCGGCAGATGCGCTCTCATACCTCTGCATCCGGGGAACGAGCCACTTTACTATCCCCCTGTTCGCCGATATACCCTTTGAACTTATGTCGCATGTATATTTACTTACGGATATACTGTTATTTTGTACCTGAGGACTTGGTTAGATTTACATCACGTATGCTGTATGCTATTATCCACTGTTAGATATTGCTGACTTTTTAATATGAGGGAGGTTTTGCCTCAGTGCCATAGTTGTGCATCTTCTTTTATCTATTTTTCTATTCACATTGACTATTCAATAAAAAGTGATTTGATATTATGACGACTTTTTGCATTATGTTGGTATTCTGCTTGGTGATACAGGCACAGTAAGGGTACTTTTGCACGCTGCAGGTTTTGGTGCAGAAATTTCCACAACTGCAAATCAGTTCCATCCATTTGAATAGGAAAGCAAGCACAAGAATTTCTGAAAGCCCCAGTCATGGATATCTCTGCAGCAAAATCTGCAAAGTGTGAAGGCAAGTTAAGAGCACAAACTACTAAACTCTCAATTAAGTGCATAAATTATTACTTATAAGTTAAACATTTTAGATTTGTATTTTTGTATTGTTTTTCGGTCTTTGAACAACAGAGAATAAAAATGAAGATAAAAAAAAAGGCTTTACTATTTTTTATTTACTATGACCCCTAAGTTTTAGGAAATCACTCCAAAACAAGCTAATGTGGAGCAATGTTAATTAATAATTTCACAGCATACCGGTACATACTTATAAGAACAGTAGATCTTCAAACGGCATATCTTCTAATCCACCTCCCCCTATTTTTTATCATATTGAACTTAATTTTATGCTTAGTAGAAAAATCACTCAGTAAAATACATTAGATAAAGACTATCAGTCTTTGAAATTTTTCACTTTTTGTGAATAAAAAGACCAAGGGAACGTAATATGGCCAATGCGATGGATTAAGAGAAATATCTCAAGGCTGTGCTGTTGTGATAACTGAACCCGATGTGACCTCTCTCAGACACAATTACAGAGCTATGTGTGTGTTTTTTAATTTCATCAGGGGTTTAATTAGTATACAAATAAAACTTCCCTTATCTCGCTTCCACGTAATTGGCTTGTCTTTAGCTGCTACATGAAGTATGTGAGAGCCGTCTGTAATTAGGCTGACTTACCTTAACCTCTATTTCTTCATCTTTCCCCAACTGGTCGAAAACCCACAGTTGACTCAAGGCCTAAAGACAAATATACAGATTGCATTTGTACAATTAGAGTGACGGTCCCTTTGGTAGCTGTTACATTAATGTGGCTCTAGGTCCTGCAGTTCTTAAAAGAGTCTTGAATCTTGTCCCCAATACATGTTTATTGATTAACTCACTGCGCTCTGCTCAGGCTCCACATAGCTTAATATTTAGTGACAGGCTAGTTCTTCGAGTAATTAGAGCAGAGCATTGGGAAAACAATTACAAGTGGAGTTATTAAACTTGATTTATCCAACTCTCTCTTCTTCTGTTTTCTAGACCGGAGCCCATCGGAAACCTCCCAATGTAAAGCTCCAGCTGGCAGCTTGACACTTATTATTGCTGCCTGGTCGAACTCCATCTTGGCTGCTGTCACCTGAATGAAAATATTAATAGCTGTTTGGTACCTCAAGATTTCAGGCATAATAAGGTCTGGTCATGGCTGTGAAGCTGCTTAGGCCATTCAAGGCAGTCATAACGCGAATATGAATACTTGTATCATTGCAGTTATGCAGCACACAAGAGATGGAAATGGGCAGGTAATTTCTTTTGTAAATCCATATTTGTTGCCATGTATATTATGATGTCATAATTGCATCATCTGATTCAATTACATCCACGTCAGCCATTCTGTAAATTTTTGGGATCCTTAGGCCCTTTTCACACGAGCGAGTTTTCCGCGCGGATGCGTTGCGGGAGGTGAATGCATTGCATCCGCACGGAATCCTGACCCATTCATTTCTATGGGGCTGTTCACATGAGCGGTGATTTTCACGCATCACTTGTGCGTTGCGTGAAAATCGCAGCATGTTCCTCTTTGTGCGTTTTTCACGTAACGCAAGCCCCATAGAAATGAATGGGGTTGCGTGAAAATCGCAAGCATCCGCAAGCAAATGCGGATGCGGTGCGATTTTCACGCATGGTTGCTAGGAGACGATCGGGATGGAGACCCGATCATTATTATTTTCCCTTATAACATGGTTATAAGGGAAAATAATAGCATTCTGAATACAGAATGCAAAGTAAAACAGCGCTGGAGGGGTTAAAAATAAATAAAAAATCATTTAACTCACCTTAATCCACTTGATCGCGATGTCGGCATCTCCTTCTGTCCCCTTTACTGAATAGGACCTGTGGTGAGCATTAATTATAGTTCAAGGACCTTTGATGACGTCATCACATGGTACGTCACATGATCTTTTACCATGGTGAATCACCATGGTTAAAGATCATGTGACGTACCATGTGATGACCGGAATGACGTCACCACAGGTCCTGTTGCTGCACAGAGATCAGATGAAGCCAGAAGGAGATGCCGGGCCGCGAACAAGTGGACTAAGGTGAGTTAAATTTTTATTTTATTTTTTTAACCCCTCCAGCGATGTTTTACTATGCATTCTGTATTCAGAATGCTATTATTTTCCCTTATAACCATGTTATAAGGGAAAATAATACTATTTACAGAACACCGATCCCAAGCCCGAACTTTTTCACTCGCGCTGAAAAATCGCGGGTGTTCCCGTAACGCACCCGCACATTTTCCCGCAACGCCCGTGTGAAAGAGGCCTTAGACTGGCCAAGAATATCTGAAATCCAAAATGTGATTTACAATTATTAAGAATTAAATCAAAAGCTAAATGTTTTTTATTTATTATTAACCAGGCGAAGTATTATACACATGTGCTCTAGGTATAAGGGAATCTGTCGTCTCAGTTTTAGAACTAATATCTACAGCAATACATGCATAGTACTGCAGATAGGGAGTTCAGATCAAGTTTTTTTTTTTTTTCCTACCCCTCATTCCCCTGCTGTCAGCACTCAAATCTGCACTAAAATACACAGTCCGGACTGCTACTGGGCTAACATAATAGAGAGGACTCATGTGTCCTGACAATGTATTTTAATAGAGCGTTAACCCCCTCCCGACCAGCGCTGTACTAGTACGGCACTGGCAGGGTCTTTAACCACTTCACATCCGGGCCATTTACCCCCTTCCTGACAGAACCTAATTTTGCAAATCTGACATGTGTCTCTTTATGTTATACTTCATGACAGTGGTAAATTTGAGTCGATATATTTCACCTTTATTTATAAAATAATCCCAAATTTACCAAAAAATTTTAAACATTTGCAATTTAAAAAATTTCTATTTCTCTGCTTTTTAAACAGAAAGTGATACCTCATAAAATATTTATTACTTAACATTCCCTATATGTCTACTTGGCATCATTTTGTAAATGTCATTTTATTTTTTGGGGGACATTAGAAGGCTTAGATTAAGTTTAGAACCAATTCTTAAAGGACCAGTTCAGGTCTGAAGTCACTTTGTGGGGCTTACATAGCAGAAACCCCCCATAAATGACCCCATTGTAGAAACTAGACCCCTCAAGTTACTCAAAACAGATTTTACAAACTTTGTTAACCATTTAGGTGTTCCACAAAAATGGCGATGACATTTCTAAATTTCACTTTTTTGGCCAATTTTCCATTTGAATCCATTTTTTTCTGATTTACAGAAACACCCCACGTGTGGTCGTAAACTGATGTAAGGGTACACAGCAGGGCACAGAAAAAAAGGAGCGCCGTATGGTTTTTAGAAGGCAGATTTTGCTGTACTGGTTTTTAGATGCCATGTCCCATTTGAAGCCCCCCTGATGCACCCTTACAGTAGAAACTCCCGAAAAGTGACCCCATTTTGGAAACTAGGGGATAAGATGCAAGTTTTATTTGTACTATTTTGGGGTACATATGATTTTTAATTGCTCTATATTCCTTTTTTTGTGAGGCAAGGTAACCAAAAAATGGCACTGCTTTGGCACTGCTTTTATTCATCTGACAGGGTAGATCATGTTCTATTTTTATAATGCAGGTTGTTACAGATGCAATAATATCAAATATGTCTACTTTCTTTGTTTCAGTTTTACATAATAAAGCATTTTTGAAAAAAAAAAACAGTTTTTGTGTCTCCATTTTCTGAACATCATATTTATTTATTTTTTCTGCTGATCGTCTTGTGCAGGGGTTAATTTTTTTGCAGGAAGAGTTGATGTTTTAATTGGTACCATTTTTAGCTATATATGATTTTTGAATCATTCGTTATTACACTTCATGGGGCAAGGTGGCCAAATTGGTTGTTTTAGCACAGTTTAAATTTATTTATTTTTACAGCGTTCACCTGAGGGGTTAGTTTATGTGACATTTTTATAGAGCAGATCGTTATGGACGTGGCAATACCTAATATGTATACTTTTTCTTATTTATTTAAGTTTTACACAATAATAGCATTTTTTAAACCAAAAAAATGATGTTTCAGTGTCTCCATAGTCTGAGAGCCATAGCTTTTCTATTTTTTGACCGATTGTCTTAGTTAGGATCTCATTTTTTGCAGGATGAGGTGACGGTTTGATTGGTACTATTTTGGTGGGCATACGCATTTTTGATCGCTTGGTGTTGCACTTTATGTGATGTTAGGTGACAAAAAAATGGCTTTTTTGGCATAGTTTTTTTTTTATGGTGTTCACCTGAGGGGTTAGGTCATGTGATATTTTTTCAGAGCTGATTGTTACAGATGCGGCAATACCTAATATGTCTACTTTTTCTATTTATTTCACTTTAACACAATAATAGCAGTTTTGAAGCAAAAAAACCCCCCACATATTTTAGTGTCTCCATTGTCTGAGAGTCAGTTTTTTATTTTTTGACTTATTGTCTTAGTTAGGGTCTAATTTTTTTGCGGGATGAAGTGACGGTTTGATTGGTATTATTTTGGGGGTATACGCCTTTTTGATCGCTTGGTGTTGCAATGTTTGTGATATAAGGTGACAAAAAATTGCTTTATTTACGGTCTTCACATGAGGGGTTACGTCATGTGATATTTTTATAGAGCTGGTTGTTACGGACGCGGCGAAACCTAATATGTATCCTTTTTTTTTTTTTCACTTTACCACAATAATAGCATTTTTGAAACAAAAAAATTATGTTTTAACGTCTCCATGTTCTGAGAGCTATAGTTTTTTTTAATTTTTTTAGCGATTTTCTTATGCAGGGGCTCATTTTTTGTCAATGGTGTAGCGTGAGTTGCCAGCACCCGGGGCAAGCCAAAAATTGCCCCTTTTAACAGATAATGTAGTAGATTACTTGCAGTAATCTACTAACACTACATATAACACAGTAATAACGCTCTCAGTACAGATAACATAGTAGATGTTACCTGCAGACCTATGTAATACCACAGATAACATAGTGATAACTCTCTGAGTACAGATAATGTAGTAGATGGGTGTGAGCCCCCAGAATTCAGAACACGCACAGTGTGACCTGAAGTCTGGGGCCAGGCTTCAGCAGTGTGGGCCAAATTCTCAATCTCCTCCCCCAACCTTACCGTGAAACAGATATGTGAATGGACATTATTATAAACAGTAGAATACAGGACCATACCTGTTACATCCAGTGACGTCTCCTGTGTTGTAGACTTTCCTCAACGTCTTCATTCAGAGATAAGACCGCCATGACATCGCATTATCTCCCAAGATCCGACGCAGGAGGTCACAGTGAGGTAATCGTGATCGAATCCTGCATTGCTCTACTGCCTTATAGGCTTCAGGCCTAGTGTCCTGAAGCCTATGAGGCATAACGGAGGGGACGGGAGCTGTAGGCTCCTGTGGCCCTCATTAAAATTCCTGCTGATTGACGCCCCCTGCAATTTGGTGCCCGGGTCAATGACCCCCACGGCCCCCCCATGCTACTCCACTGTTTTATGTGGGATGAGGTGACGGTTTTATTGGTCCCATTTCGTGGGACATACGCCTTTTCAGGGGCGGACATAAGCCGGTGCAGCCGGATCAGCCGCACAGGGGCCCGGCGTGTGAGGGGGCCCATTCATACTAGTGAGCGCTTCTGGAAGCGCTCACTAGTATCATACTAGTAAGCGCATCCAGAAGCGCTCACTAGTATGCAAGAGATCGGCGCTTGCTTACTTACCCTTGCGGCGCTGGTCTCCTCCAGCCTGACTGCGTACAGCGCGCACTATGACCTAACGCTGTACGCAGTCAGGTCACGTCTGCAGCGCGGGCTGTTGGAGACAGGACAGGGAGAGCAGGAGAGGTAAGCTTTAATTATTTATTTTAGTCTGATCTGAGGACTGATATCATGGGGCCCTGGGGTCTGTCACATCATGGGGGGCCTTAAATAAGCATATGGGGGTGCGACTCCTGACTGAGCAAGGGGGGGGCGCCTGAATGAGCATATGGGGGGGCTGAATAAAAAAAAACGATATTGGGGGGTGGCTGAATAAATAAATAACTGATATTGAGGGGGCTGAGCAACTGACATATGGGGAAGGGGCTGAATAAATAAACAACTGATATTGGGGGGGTCCTCCTGAGTAACTGATATGGGGGGGTCCTGGTCAACTGGCATATGGGGGGGGGGGTCTGTGCAACTGATATGTGGGCGTTAATGGGCATCTGATAGGGGGGGTCCTGAGCAACAGATATGGGGGCCTATCTGAGCAAGTGACATATGGGGGGGCCTGCCTATTTTATATACTGTAATATGCAAAATAACTGTTTTATATACTGGCACACATGGGCACTATGGAGGGGGGGGAGAAATATGAGGGGCCCTATCTTATATACTGGAACACATGGGGGGCACTATGGAAAGGAAGGAGCACTATGGGGATCGTATCTTATATGCTGGCACACATAGGGGGCACTATGGAGAAGGGGGGAAAGTAGCACTATGGGGGCATCTTCTGGGGCCCTATCTTATATACTGGCAGACATGGGGGGCACAATGGAGGGGAGGAGCACTTTGAGGGCCCTATCTTATATACTAGCACACATGGGGTGCACTATGGAGAAGGGGGAGCACTATGGGGGCATCTACTGGGGACCCTATCTTATATACTGGCCCACATGGGGGGCACTATGGAGAAGGGAGGAGAGGAGCACTATTGGGGTCATTATATAGGGAAATTATACTGGCACACATTATGGGGGCATTTTATTATGGCACATTGTCAGGCACCATGGGGATGAGGGGAGGCGCACTATTGGGGCACGATATAGGAGTATTTTATACTGCCGCAAATTATAGGGCACTATGGGGACCTTGTCTCAACTGGGGGCACTAAAAGGTGTTTTGGGCACACAGTAAAGGGCATTGGCACACATTATGAGGGTACTATGGGGACATTGGCTCTACAGGGGGCACTAAGAGGAGGTATTTTTTATACTGCCACAAAACAGGGCAGTTTTATTTTTACTGTAACACATTATAAAGAGAATTACTACTACCGGGGGCATTATGGTGGGCTTTATTACAGTTGAGGGACTATGAGGAACTTGAATACTAGTATGAGCACTATGGGAGTATTATTACTTCTGGGACACAGTGGGGATTTTATTACTGTAGGGGCACTAGTACTACTACGTGTTGTCTGGTAGATAATTATTTCTATTGGTGGGACTTTGGGGAGCAGTAAGTATTACTGTGGCGGGCCCCTGGCATGATATCAGCTTAGCACAATTATTTTTGGGGAACATTATGTTCACACTATTAGTGTCAGGGACACTGTTTTCTAGGCACAGTTATTTTTTAGGACACTGTGTGCCAATAATTATTTAAGGGGAACTATCTGTGTGTAACCTGTATAGGGAGCACAGTGGGCACAGTATTGGGGGTGGCAGGATGGGGTGTTCAGAAGGTGGGAGGATGATGGAAAAGTAGGAAACTAAGATGTCTGTCTTTCAAACTCTGCAGAGAGAAGAGATGGCTGAAAAATCATCATGGCGGTATGGTCTGAAAGGAGAAGAAGATGAGGACAGAGAACATCTACATCAAAGGAGACATCACTGGATGTACGAGGTATGTGGACCTGTATTGGGCTACTTTCACATCTGTGTTAGTGATTCTGGTAGGCTGTTCCAGCAGAGAACAGCCTGCTGGAATTCACTGGATTCGGCACTGCTGGATGCAGACAGAATGCCCGCCAGCCCCATTGACTATAATGGGGTACGGCAGAGATCCGGCCACAATCTGCCAAAAATGCAGAGAATCAGCGGGACCGCATGCTGCGGTTTGTGTCCAGCCGATTCCTTGCATTTTCAGCTGGATCAGGTGGCCGGAGCGTAGTGTTGCAGGTGTGAAAGTAGCCTTACCCTGTATGTTTTGTATTGCTCTAAGTAATGTTAGGACGGAATAGGTTAGGTTGCAAATTTGGCTTGGGGGGGGGGGGGGGCAGGTACATTCTTTGGACAGGGGCCCTCTGCTGTCTGTGTCCGCCCCTGCGCCTTTTTGATCACTTGGAGTGGCACTTTTTGTGATGTAAGGTGACAAAAATGGCTTTTTTTTTACACAGTTTTTATTTTTATTCTTTTATGGTATTTATCGGACGGGGTGGATCATGTGATATATTAATAGAGCCGGTCATTAAGGACGCGAAAATACCAAAAATGTCTATTTTATTTAAATTTTTAAGGTGAAACCTTTTTTGGTTTTTAAACACTTTTATTTTATTTTTTTACACTTTGCGTCCCCCATAAGGTCATACAAGACCTCTGGATTTAACTTCAGTTTTTTTTTTTTTGCACTATTGATTTCTCCCGAAACTGGGGCTGACATAGTAACCCCAGTTACATGGGAAATACAGACCACAGAGAGGCTGTACAGCAGAATACAACACTGTACAGCCTCAGTGCAGGGCTGATCGAGGTTCTATGGAAGACCCGACAGCTCCTGCACTCTCCCGGCCCAGGCCGTCACATGACCTCCGGGCCGGACAGGAAGCGCATAGCGTTAAGCGCTGTGTATACAGCGATCTAGAAGGCAGGGACACTGTCCCTGCCTTCTCTCTAGGTTGCCAGAGACAGCAGGCCCCCTGCTCGGCAGCTGCACGATTAGCGTGCAGCTGCCATCTCTGAATGGACGTTCCAGAACGTCCATTTAGAGATGAACATTCACCCATAGGACGTTTATATCCTATGGGCGGATGTGAAGTGGTTAAATATGGCGCTCGCTCCTCAGTGGAGCAGGCGCCATAACTCAGAGATGCCTGCTGTTTCATACAGCAGACACCCATGGCTAATGTCCACAACCCGCGGTGGTTAATCCTGCACAGGGCCTAAAATGCTGGTCTTGATAAATGTGCCCCTATGTATTTCTGCCTTTGAATGATTTGCACCTTGAGTGCCATTTGTTGCTGTGCGTGCATTTACTTTCCGCTACTGTCCTACCTATGAAGTGCTCCCCTTTTGTCTCCTATTTATGATTCTATACAGCACTGCATTGAAGATAAATGTGCAATTTAGGGAAGAAAACATGCTGCAGCTTCAATATAATCACAATCCCATATTCTTTAAATTGGAAACATATTAAATAACTGAAGTCTAAAAAGATCACTGAAAAATAATAATCACAAGATGCTTCAATAAATAAATAATAAAAAAAGTTAAATGTTTGAAAGATGTGTACACTTTATGCCAAGAAAATGACTCCTCAGTCAGTATATATTACTATTGCTCTTTCTTCTGTAGCTTATGGCATATATTGCAGTCATGCTGGATCCTTGACAAGTAACAGCGATTTCATCTTCTTTCCTCTCCTGCTTCTACCGTCTCTCTAAGGCAAATATGGAGCTGCGGAGAAAAGATCAATCTTTGCGTCAGTAGAGCAGACAGCTGACCCAGCTGGAGCAGGACAAGCGTCGACTGGAAGGGAGCATCAACAATGCTGAAAGTACCCAGAACACAGCATCCAAGTATACTCAGGCACCTCAGGGAGACGCTCACAACAAACAAGAGATCAATTTGTACTTTCATGCTGAGCCTTTTTGTTGCTTATGATAAAAATCCTTAGAAAACAAATGATATTCTTTGAAACCACTGTTCAAGCTTTGGATTTCAATTCCCTAGCCAATATAGACCCCAGGTAAATGTCAATCATAATGCTGTGCTTGAAATATTCAGGTTAATTATTTTTATTCAATCTACAGATAGGGGTGCAGTTAATATCATTCAATATTTATGATTAGGGTTGAGCGAATTGAAGTATCCGAAGTGGACTTTGATCCGAAATTCAGGGAAAATTCTATTTGCTGTGAAGCTGAATTTCCTTGTGCTTGGCAACAAATCGATTTTTTATGAAATGGCAGTAAAAATAAAAAATAAATCATACTCACCTCCATTTGAACATAAAGAGGCCGCCGCGGCCATCTTGCTTGAAGATCCCATGCGAAATCTCGTGCGCGGTGATGCATGACGTCACCATGCCAGCCAGCATAATAACGTCATCACGCACCGTGCAAGATTTCACGCTGGATCTACAAACAAGCGGCCTCTTCTCGTTTAAATGGATAAGGTAAGTACAATTTTTTTTGTTTTTTATGATTAACCCCAGAAAGGCCATAAAGGGGTTGACCACTATATAAGTACTTTCTACTATATAGTGTGAGCTAGGGTAAAAAAGAGTTTCCTAATATACTTTATTAAAAAAATCTGAATGGTAATGTTTTTATAATGAGCCCCACCCCCTCAGCCCCGCTCTGCGTGCAGCCAGTTTGTCCATGGCTGCACGCGATATGGAGGAGCTTTAGA
Organism: Bufo bufo; assembly: GCF_905171765.1. Taxonomy (NCBI): domain Eukaryota; kingdom Metazoa; phylum Chordata; class Amphibia; order Anura; family Bufonidae; genus Bufo; species Bufo bufo. The sequence goes on from NC_053390.1 coordinate 396,726,117, forward strand.
GAAAGCTCATCCATGGCTTTATTCTAACTGCACATGTGCTGCTTTTCCTAATAAGAGCAGTGCATGCCCAGTCTGCCCCTGCCACTGGCGCGCTCCCTGCTCCGACTCTGTCTCTCTGCAACTGGGGATCAGACGCGCTCTTACTTTTCTTCCCGCTCCGAACTCTGACAGGAATAAGCCAGTTGTAGAGACAGAATCGGAGCAGGGAGCTGCGCCAGTGGCAGGGGCAGACAGGGCACTCGCTGCTCTTATTAGGAAAAGCAGCGCATGTGCAGTTAGAATAAAGCCATGGGCAAGCTTTCTCTAAAGCTCCTTCATGTCGCGTGCAGCCATGGACGAGGGGGCAGGGCTCATTATAAAAACATTACCATTCGGATTTTTTTTATAAAGTATATTATGAAACTCTTTTTTACCCTACCTCACACTATATAGTGGAAAGTACTTATATAGTGGCCAACCCCTTTAATATTAAACTCAGATGCCGCGATCAGCGATGAGCGCGGTGTCTGAGGGGTTCAATGACAGCGGGTGGCAAAATCACAGTTCCCCCGTCATTGCACCTGTGCTTTGTGACAAAGTAATTGATCACAAAGCAAATTTTTTGGTAAAATTCGGCAAAGCAGCCTTAACGAATTTTTAAGAACTTATCTCTATTCAGGATTTATATGCTGTATACTATGGTATCTGAAAATACAAACCAAATTCCAGAGCAGTCCACAACTAGAAATACAAGCCATATACAGTGACAGATACAAACTAGATGAGATTGCTAACACAGGTACAACATTGACACATTAGAATTATTATATGCCATGTCCAGCTACAGTTTTTGGAGAGGTAGATGGTTTGTGGTAGGAAGTTCCATAGAAGCGGAGATGTATCAGAGAATGAGATGTTAGTGGAACAGAGAAGAAAAGGTATTGTTCAGATTAGCAACTATACTTTAATTGATACAGCAGATGGAGATTACTGGAGAAATGTACAAGGCAATATAACATAACACCCCCCTCCATCCTGTGATGTCACCAATTCTGAAATATTGCACTAACCATGTAGACAATTTAATACACCTACAATATATTCAGTCTATTCAGAACGCGGTATGCGGAGAGATGCAGAGCTGACCCCTAGCACTTTCAGGGCCATTGCTAGTGTCTTAAAGGGGTTGTGCAAGGATGTGGGTGGGAGAGTGGTAGTTTTGGCAAACTCTCCCAATTGGCCGGACCTGTAAAGGGAAGCTTACTTACCTGCTTCCAGGTGCTGTCTCCCCTCTTTCTTTTTCAGGCCTAGGCTGCTCCGCCAGGTTGCCTCGATGTAAACGCCCGGTTTGATTTTGCCACAGCCAATCACTGGCCTGCTCCACTTACGTCATGACACATGGTCAAACCATATTTCTTCAGTGAGGGAGTACAGCGGAGCATCATAGGCCTGGAGGAGAAGGAGTAGAGAGCAAGCACCAGGAAGCAAGTAATAAGCTTCATTTTACATGTTCAGCCAAGTGTGTGTGTTCCATTCCCTTTAAATAGAGATGATCAAATTTCCTGAAATTTGATTTGGGTCAGATTCTAACAAATTGGTCAGCAGATTTGATTTGAGTATGAATACATTCTACACAAATCAGAAGTGCTCAGATTGCCCTGAAAAGTTGTTTATGAAACTCGGTTCTTCTAGGACTATCTCCAACACCTTTCCAGCTCTTTAACCCCTTCACGACTGCCATGCGGCTATATACGTGCTAACTGCACATACCCAATGCAGATAGCACGTATATAAACGTCACGGCAGCTCTTTAATCCAAGTGCTGCAAAACACTTGGATTAAAGCTTCTGCCCCTGCACTGCTGCTGTCAGGGACAGTGCAGAGTCCGGTAATGCCCGCAAGGGACCAATTATAGTGGTAAGCGATAGCGGCAGTGTAAAAATTTGTTTTTTTTTTAGGCTCTGATCTGCAGAGTGCAGAAATAAGGCATTAGCAATATGTGCCCATCATTTAGCCCTCTTCCCGATCTGTGCCCTTATAAGCACGCCCTAATGCCTCCTGCCTCCCCCATCTGCCCTATCCAGCGATCAGTGCCTGTAAACTATCTGCTTTCACCCTTCAAACTCTCCAGCCTTGCTCCGCCTGTTCCATAGCTACAACTATGCCTGCCGATGTCCCCTGCCCCTTACTGTATTCCCAGCATTCATTTTTGCCCCCTGTTGTGGTCCAATTGAATGTGACACTCTGGTACAACCACTACAATGCTGCGGCAGCGGCATTCATGGGGTCAATAGAGGGAGGGGACTCCCTCTCTCAACCATCGGGCTGCCGCGCTGCGATGGCAGTGGCCTGATGGTTTCCATGGCAACCGGACACTTTGCAAAGGCATCCAGTGTTGCCATCTATCAGGAAACCTAATAGTGATATACTTTTCAATGCAAGAGCATTGCAAAGTATAGTACAGCCATCAGCCCCACTGGATCTTCAAGATCCAAATGGGACTTCATTAAAAAAATATGTGAAAGAAAAAAAAGTTAAAAAATAAATGAAAATGTAAATTAAAAATTAAGTAAATAGCTTTTTCCCATATCTGCTCATTTATAAAAGATTAAACAAAAAAATAATAAACTACCCATAATTGGTATTGCCACGTCCGTAATGACGTGATCTATAGAAATGATTATGGTACTAATTCCACATGGTAAACGCTGTAAAAAATAGAAAACAATAGTAGGAATTTGTTTTTTTGCCTCACCTACCCTAAAAAATTAATAAAAAATGATCAAAAAGTCATATGCATCCCGAAAATGATACTAATAAAAACTACAGCCCATCCTGCAAAAAATAAGCCTTCATATAACTATGTTGATGGAAAATTAAAAAGTTATGGGTCTTAGATTTTGGTGATGCAAAAAAAAATAATATAATAATAATAATAAGTGATTTTATGATATAAAAGTGGTAGAACATGAAAATAAACTATGCAAATTTGGTGTCGCCATAACCGTATCAACCCACAGAATAAAATTATCATATCAAATATACCACATAGAGAAGCCCATAAAAAATAAAAAACACTGACAGAAATGCAATTTTTACCTGCTTCACCTTCTAAAAAATGGAATAAAAAGGACTCAAAGGCCTCATGCACACGACCGTTGTGTGCATCCGTGGCCGTTGTGCCGTTTTCCGTTTTTTTTTTGCGGACCCATTGACTTTCAATGGGTCCGTGGAAAAATCGGAAAATGCACCGTTTTGCAGCCGCATCCGTGATCCGTGTTTCCTGTCCGTCAAAAAAATATGACCTGTCCTATTTTTTTGACGGACAACGGTTCACGGACCCATTCAAGTCACACAAGACTGGCATCCGCGTCCGTGATCCGTGGCCGTAGCTTACTTTCATACAGACGGATCCGAAGATCCGTCTGCATAAAAGCTTTTTCAGAGATGAGTTTTCACTTCGTGAAAACTCATATCCGACAGTATATTCTAACATAGAGGCGTTCCCATAGTGATTAGGACGCTTCTAGTTAGAATATACTACAAACTGTGTACATGACTGCCCCCTGCTGCCTGGCAGCACCCGATCTCTTACAGGGGGCTGTGATCCGCACAATTAACCCCTCAGGTGCTGCACCTGAGGGGTTAATTGTGCATATCATAGCCCCCTACAAGAGATCAGGGGCTGCCAGGCAGCAGGGGGCAGACCCCCCTCCCTCCCCAGTTTGAATATCATTGGTGGCCAGTGTGCGGCCCCCCGCCCCCCCCCCTATTGTAATATCATTGGTGACCAGTGTGCAGCCTCCCCCGGACACCCCCCCTCCCTCTATTGTAATATCATTGGTGGCCAGTGTGCGTCCCCCCCCGGCCCCCCCTCTATTGTATTAATATCATTGGTGGCCAGTGTGCGGCCTGATCTCTTACAGGGGGCTATTATATGCACAATTAACCCCTTCAGGTGCGGCACCTGAAGGGTTAATTGTGCTGATCACAGCCCCCTGTAAAAGATCGGGTGCTGCCAGGCAGCAGGGGGCAGTCATGTACACAGTTCGTAGTATATTCTAACTAGAAGCGTCCCCATCACTATGGGAACGCCTCTGTGTTAGAATATACTGTCGGATCTGAGTTTCACGATGTAACTCAAATCCGATGGTATATTCTAACATAGAGGCGTTCCTATGGTGATGGGGACGCTTCAAGTTAAAATATACCATCGGATTGGAGAAAACTCCGATCCTATGGTATATTAACTCCTGACTTTACATTGAAAGTCAATGGGGGACGGATCCGTTTGAAATTGCACCATATTGTGTCAACGTCAAACGGATCCGTCCCCATTGACTTGCATTGTAATTCAGGACGGATCCGTTTGGCTCCGCATGGCCAGGCGGATATCATGTCCGTGGATCCTCCAAAAATCAAGGAAGACCCACGGACGAAAAAACGGTCACGGATCACGGAAAAACGGAACCCGTTTTTGCGGACCGCAAAAAAAAAACGGTCGTGTGCATGAGGCCAAAACGTCATATAGACCCCAAAATTGTACCAGTAAAAATTACAGCCTGTTCTGCAAAAATACAAGCTTTCACACAGCTACTATGATGTAAAAATCTAAAAGTTATGGGTCTTCGATTTGATGATGCAAAAAAAAAAAAAGTTTAATAAAAAGTAGGGTTGAGTTCGGGTTCGTACCGAACTTTAGGATTTTGGACCCCGAACCCGAACATTTTCGTAAAAGTTTGTGTTCGGGTTCGTGTTTGGCGTTTTCTTGGTGCTTTTTGAAAGGCTGCACAGCAGCCAATCAACAAGCGTCATACTACTTGCCCAAAGAGGCCATCACAGCCAAGCCTACTAATGGCATGGCTGTGATTGGCCAGAGCAGCATGTGACCCAGGCTCTATATAAGCTTGGGTCACGTAGCGCTGCACGTCACTCTGCTGTTACAAGTTTAGGGAGAGGATGCTGCTGGACTTGTGATTTCAGGGAGAACATAGGAGAGAATCGAACTCAGCGATCTACAGGCAAATAGTTGTGTGGGTGCAGAGCACTATCGTTTTACCCTGCCCTGAGCTCATTGACCAAAAATACTAACTTTTAGAATTCTGTTAGTTAGGTGGGTGGCGGCGGCGGCCATTTTATGCATGCTCAGTGCACCAGCACTGCATCTGAGCTTTTGGGACATTGCAAATCACCATTTTTTGGGGGCAAACTACAACATCTGGATTAGTCAGTGTGCAATTTAAGGTAGAAATACACCCATCATTTTGAAAACCCCTTTTTTTTTTTTAAATAAAACTGTATTTGCCAGATCTGCAACTGTTAAATTCAAGTTTAATATATACAGCATTCATATTCTGTTAGCAAAAAAAGACTTTTTGGGAAATCTACAACATCTGTATTAGTCAGTGTGCAATTTAAGCTAGAAATACACCCATCATTTTCTGGGGATTGAAAAAAAACACATTTTTTTCCAAAAAACAGTATTTGCCAGATCTGCAAGTGTTAAATTCAAGTTTAATATATACAGCATTCATATTCTGTTAGCAAAAAAAGACTTTTTGGGCAATCTACAACATCTGTATTAGTCAGTGTGCAATTTAAGCTAGAAATACACCCATCATTTTCTGGGGTTTGAAAAACACACTTTTTTGACAAAAAACACTATTTGCAGCATCAGCACGTGTGAAATTACAGGCTTATATACTGCTGTCAAATTCAGTTGTTAAACAAACAGTCGTGTGGGCTCCAAAAATTTAGTTGGCAGCCTTTAATGCAGATGTCATTGTGAGATACACCCTTAATACATTTGGGTTACATTCAGAGATTTTAAATACCGCCATTTGGTGCACCAATATTGAATTCAGGCCTACACTGGTTCAGGCCCTGTGAGATACCCCCTCTACATACAGGGGTTTGAATTAGGCATTTGAAATACAGCCTTTTTGTGCAAAGATATATTTACTTCAGGCCTACACAGGTTCAGACCGTGTGAGATACCCCCCTACATACAGGAGTTTGAATCAGTCATTTTAAATACAGCCATTTTAAATACAGCCTTTTTGTGCAAAGATATATTTACTTCATGCCTACACAGGTTCAGACCGTGTGAGGTACTCCCCTACATACAGGGGTTTGAATTAGGCATTTGAAATGCAGCCATTTGAAATACAGCCTTTTTGTGCAAAGATATATTTACTTCATGCCTACAGAGGTTCAGACCGTGTGAGATACCCCCTCTACATACAGGGGTTTGAATTAGGCATTTGAAATACAGCCATTTGAAATACAGCCTTTTTGTGCAAAGATATATTTACTTCAGGCCTACAGTGGTTCAGACTAGGTGAGATACCCCCCTACATACAGGGGTTTCAATTAGGCATTTGAAATACAGCCATTTAAAATACTGACTTTTTGTGCAAAGATATATTTACTTCAGGCCTACACAGGTTCAGACCGTGTGAGATACCCCCTACATACAAGGGTTTGAATTAGGCATTTGAAATACAGCCTTTTTGTGCAAAGATATATTTACTTCAGGCCTACAGAGGTTCAGGCCCTCTGAGATACTAACTCTACATACAGAGGTTTGAATTAGCCATTTGAAATACACCCATTTGAAATACACCCATTTTGTGCAAAGAAATCTTTAATTGAGGCCTAGTCTGGTTAAGGCCGTGTGAGATACATCCCTTTATATACTGTCGTTCTTTTTTACTATTAATTAAACACCCATTTAGGGCAAGATCCTAAATTCAAAAAATATGAGGAGAGCGTCAAATAAGGGACATGGCCCAGGTCGTGGTGCTGCTGGTGGAGCTCCTGTTGCAGGGAGAGGACGTGGTCGATCTGTGCCAGCTACTAGCAAAAGTGAAACCCCTTCCTCAGGTGCGAGTAGGCGACAAAACCTGCAGCGGTATTTGGTCGGGCCTAATGCTGCTCTACGAATGGTGAGGGCTGAACAAGTACAGGCGATAGTAGATTGGGTTGCTGACAGTGGATCCAGTTCCTTCACATTGTCTCCCACCCAGTCTCCTGCTGAAAGACCACAGTTGGCACCTGCAGCCGATGTCCATCAGTCTTTCACCTCACCCCCTTGCAAATCATCCAAGCAGTCTGAGCCCCAAGTCATGCAGCAGTCTCTTCTGCTTTTTGATGACTCTGTTAGCAGGGTTTCCCAGGGCCATCCAACTAGCCCTGCCCCTGAAGTGGAAGAGATTGAGTGCACCGATGCCCAACCACTTATTTTTCAAGATGAGTACATGGGAGGACCATCGCAGCACGTCTCGGATGATGACGAAACACAGGTGCCAACTGCTGGGGCTTTCGAAAGCTTGCAGACTGACAAGGAAGTCAGGGGTGAAAACTGGGTGGAAGATGATGTGGAGGACGATAAGGTCCTCGACCCCACATGGAATCAAGGTCATGCGACTGACCTATGTAGTTCGGAGGAAGAGGTGGTGGTCGCACAGAGCCACCAGCACAGCAGAAGAGAGAGCAGGGTGCAAAAGCGGAGCAGCCATCCTCTAGACAGTACGCCTCCTACTGCCCACCACAGCAGGGGACCGAGCACACCAAAGCCAGCTCCAAGGAGTTCCCTGGCGTGGCAGTTCTTCAGACAATGTGCTGACGACAAGACACGAGTGGTTTGCACGCTGTGCAATCAGAGCCTGAAGCGAGGCATAAACTTTCTCAATCTGAGCACAACCTGCATGACAAGGCATTTAAGTGCAAAGCACGAGCTGAAGTGGAGTAGACACCTCAAAAACCAAGAAAGGTCTCTGGCTCCTCCTGCTTCCTCTTCTGCTGCAGTCGCGGCCTCTTCATCCACCTCTGGAGTGACAGTGCCACCTGGCACCCAGCAAACAGAGGATCTGCCAGACACCACCAACACCTGGGTCACCAAGCATCTCCACAATGTCACACGGAAGCGTTCAGCTCTCCATATCCCATACGCTGGAGAGGAAGAGGAAGTACCCCCCTACCCACCCGCGATCCCTAGCCCTGAAGGCTAGCATTTCTAAATTACTTGCCTTTGAAATGCTGTCATTCCGTCTGGTGGAGACGGATAGTTTTAAAGGCCTTATGGTGGTGGCTGTCCCACAGTACGTCGTGCCCAGCCGCCACTACTTTTCAAGGCGAGCCATCCCTTCCCTACACAACCAAGTAGGGGACAAAATCAGGTGTGCACTGCGCAACGTCATCTGTGGCAAGGTGCACGTGACTACGGAAACGTGGACCAGTAAGCACGGTCAGGGCCGTTATATCTCCATAACAGTACACTGGGTAAATGCAGTGGAGGCTGGGCCTGAGGCAGATAGCAGTTTGGTGCATGTCCTTCCACCACCGAGGATTGCAGGGCGCTTCAGTTTGCCTACTGTTGCTTCCTCCTCCTACTCCGCTTCCTCATCCTCTACCAGCTCCTCATCCGGTTAGCTTAACACCTTCACCACCAACTTCAGCACAGCCAGGGGAAAACGACAGCAGGCAGTTTTAAAACTTATCTGTTTGGGGGACAAACCCCACACCGCGCAGGAGCTGTGGACGGGCCTTGAACAACAGACCGATGAGTGGTTTGTGCCAGTCAGCCTTAAGCCCGGCCTGGTGCTGTGCGATAATGGGCGAAATCTCGTAGCAGCTCTGGGACTAGCCGGTTTGACGCACATCCCTTGCCTGGCGCATGTGCTGAATTTGGTGGTGCAGAGATTCCTTAAAAATTTCCCCGACATGTCAGAGCTGCTGCATAAAATGCGGGCCATCTGTGCGCGCTTTCGGTGTTCTCACCCTGCTGCTGCTCGCCTGTCAGCGCTGCAGCGTAACTTCGGCCTTCCCGCTCATCGCCTCATATGCGACGTGCCCAGCACATGCTGGCCATACTGTGCGAGCAGCAGCAGGCGATAGTGGAGTCGCTCGGCGGAACAGCACCACTTCACCACCAATGACTGGGCCTCCATGTGAGACCTGTGTTCCTTGTTGCGCTGTTTCGAGTACTCCACCAACATGGCCAGTGCCGATAACGCCGTTCTCAGCATTACTATCCCACTTCTATGCCTCCTTGAAAAAACGTTCCTGGCAATGATGGAAGAGGATGTGGCACAGGAGGAGGAGGAGGAGGAGGAAGAGGGATCATTTTGTAGGGTTTCCGGCCAGTCATTCCCAAGTGGCTCAGAGGGTGGGTTCCTGCACCCACAAACCCAAGGTACACAATTGGCCAGCCAGGGCACAGTTCTGGAGGATGAGGAGGTGGAGGATGAGGAGATGGAGGAGGAGGAACCATGTTCACAGCAGGGTGGCACCCAGACCAACTCATGGCCATCACTGGTGCATGAATGGGGGATACAGAGGACACAGACGATACACCTCCCACAGAGGACAGCTTTTCTTTGCCTCTGGGGAGCCTTGCACGCATGAGCGATTAAATGCTGCAGTGTCTCCGCAACGACCGCCGAGTTGCCCATATTCTAACTTGTGCTGAATACTGGGTGGCCACACTGCTGGATCCCCGTTACAAGGACAACGTACCGTCCTTAATTCTGTCACTGGAGCGTGATCGTAAGATGCGTGAGTACAATCGCACGCTGGTAGACGCGCTGCTGGTGGCAATCCCACCTGACAGCGGGGCACAGTGGAAGCACAAGGCGAAGGCAGAGGACAAGGAAGAGGTCGCCAATGCAGCTGGGGCACCGCCAGCACCTCAGAAGGTTAGCATGGCCGACATGTGGAAAAGCTTTGTCAGCACGCCATAACAACCAGCACCACCAGCTTATATGGAACATCTTAGCAGGAGGCAGCATTTCACCAATATGGTGGAGCAGTATGTGTGCACACGCCTACACGTACTGAATGACGGGTTTGCCCCCTTTAACTTCTGGGTCTCCAAATTGGACACAAGGCCTGAGCTTGCCCTTTACGCCTTGGAGGTGCTGGCCTGCCCTGCAGCCAGTGTATTATCTGAACGTGTGTTTAGCACGGCAGGGGGCATCACAGACAAGCGCAGCCGCCTGTCCACAGCCAACGTGGACAAGCTCACGTTCATTAAAATAAACAAGGCTTGGATCCCACAAGACTTGTCTGTACCTTGTGCAGAATAGACATTTATACCACCATCAAACATACATTCTTGTACTCAAGTAAAGTGCAATGATTTTTTGTTTTCTTTTTTTCTATTTGTCACAATATTTTGGGGGCTACCTACCCCAATAAAAAATAAAAAAAAAACATTGTTGGCTACCTCCTCCTCCTCCATTGCTGCCTCCACCTACAACACCACATTCACCGCCTCCTCAACCTCCGACTCCATATCCACCTCCTTCTCTGAGTTGCAGGTTAATCATTTGTAATTTTTAGTTATTTTATTTTAAGTTATTTCCCTATCCACATTTGTTTGCAGAGCAGTTGCCATGCTCTTAAGCACATTGTACTGCCTTTTACATCCCTCTAGCCTTTTCAAGGACTATTTTATAGCCATTTTAATGCAAAAAAGTGCCAGTTTAAATTGAAAAAATTCTTTTTTTCCATTGTCGGGTGACATTTTACCATTTTTGGCGTATACAAACCCCTGCTGAGCATGGGTGACAGGGGCCTAAATCTCTCAAAATCCTCTGTTCTATTGCTGGGTGACATGAACCCCTTTTTGCCGTGAATGAACCCCTGCTGTGCCTGGGTGACAGGGGGCTAAATCTCTCAAAATCCTCTGTTCTATTTCTGGGTGACATAAACACCCTTTTGCCGTGAATGAACCCCTGCTGTGCCTGGGTGACAGGGGCCTAAATCTCTCAAAACCGTCTGTTGTATTGCTGGGTGACAAGAACCCCCTTTTGCCATGAATGAACCCCTGCTGTGCCTGGGTGACAGGGGCCTTAATCTCTCAAAATCCTCTGTTCTATTGCTGGGTGACATGAACCACCATTTGCCGTGAATGAACCCCTGCTGTGCCTGGGTGACAGGGGGCTAAATCTCTCAAAATCCTCTGTTCTATTGCTGGGTGACATAAACACCCTTTTGCCGTGAATGAACCCCTGCTGTGCCTGGGTGACAGGGGCCTAAATCTCTCAAAATCCTCTGTTCTATTGCTGGGTGACATGATCCCCCTTTTGCCGTGAATGAACCCCTGCTCTGTATTGCTGACAGGGAACTAAATTTAGTGAAAACATCTGTTCTTTGTTTTATTTTGTTATATTATATGTCCCAATATTTTGGGGGATACCCCAATTTAAAAACACCGCCACGTCAACCTACACCGCCACATCCACCTATCCACCGCCTCCTCAACCTCCTACTCCTAGATACCGATTTTTTTTTCTGTATTTTATGTTATTTTAAGTCATTTCCCTATCCACATTTGTTTGCAGAACAGTTGTCATGCTCTTAAGCACATTTTGATGCCTTTTGCAGCCCTCTAGCCCTTTCCAGGACTATTTTAGAGCCATTTTAGTGCCCAAAAGTTCGGGTCCCCATTGACTTCAATGAGGTTCGGGGTCAAGTTCGGGTCAAATTCGGGTCCCGAACCCGAACTTTTTTTTCAAGTTCGGCCGAACTCGTCGAACCCGAACATCCAGGTGTCTGCTAAACTCTAATAAAAAGTGATTTTATCATATGAGTGGTAGAACACAAATAAAACAATATAGATTTGGTATTACCATAACCGTATCAAACCCACAGAATAAAATGATCTTATCAAATATACCACATGTAGAACTTCATAAAAAATAAAAATAAAAAAACACTGGCAGAATTGCAATATTACCCCACATCGCCTCATAATTTTTTTTAGAAAAAGCGATCAAAAAGTCATATATACCCTAAAATGGTACCAATAAAAACTATAGCCCATCCCACAAAAAATAAGCCCCCACACAGCTCAGTCAACAAAAAAAATAAAAAAGTTATGCCACTTAAAATCTATTTCAGCAAATTCCTTGTTAGAAAGTTCAGATGCAGCTCCTTTACTTTTGAATTCTGCCGTCTGCTGATACAGCAGTTTACAACCACATATAGGGTGTTGTTGGATTCAGGAGAAAATGGGTAACAAATTATGGGTGCATTTTCTCCTGTTATCTCCTGCTAAAGTGAAAAATTTGGGCTTAAGCGACTTTTTCTTGTAAAAAATATTATTTTTCATTTTCACAGCCAAGTGTTTCTAAATATTATGAAACACCTATGAGATAAAAGAAGTCAGTAAACCCCTCAATAAATACTTTGAGGGGTGAAGTTCCAAACTGGAGTCACTTTTGGGAGATTTGTCAAATATGACACATCACCCTTAAGCTATTCCAGCAAAATCTGCCCTCCAAAAAGCATATGTTGCTCCTTTCCTTCTGAACCCTGCCGTGCGCCCATACAGCTGCTTACTAACACATATGGGGTGTTTTTGTAAACTGAAGAATCAGAGTAATAAATATTAAGGTTCGTTTTGCTGTCAATCTTTGATGTGTTATATGAAATTGTATTAAAATAAAAAATCTGCACAAAAACTGAAAATTTTATATTTCACCTCCATTTTCCTTTAATTCTTGTGGAACACCTAAAGGGTTAACATAGTTTGTAAAACCAGTTTTGAGGGGTGTATTTTCTAAAATGGGGTCATTTATTGTTGGTTTCTATTATGTAAGGACCTCTAAATGACTTCAGAACTGAATTGGTCCTTGAAAAAGTCGGTTTTGAAAAATGTATAGAAACAATTAAAAATTGTTTCTTAAATTCTAAGCTTTCTAACTAGAGATGAGGGAATTTTTCAAAAATTCGATTCGCCGGTTTGTCAAATTTTTTGGGGGAAAAATTTGGTTCAATCCGAATTTATTCGCTGCGAATCGTGTTAAAAAACTGCTATTTCCTGTCTGCAGAGAGCCTTTATAGTGGTGTAGAACACTGAGCCTTGCAGTAACATGCATAGGAAGTCTGCATTGGTAGTGAAATAACACTATGAGTCAGTATGACACGCAGTTGACAGGTGTTGCTCTGAGAATCACTGCACTCTTCACTTATTTGGGCAGTCACGGGGCCAAAACTGAGCAAGAAACTCAAGTATGAAATCAGCCTTACAGGTCGATGTTAGCGCCAAGAAGAAGCGCAATTCCTTTTACATCGTCGTTAGCTGATTCCACATACATGTCTACAGAACCTGTTTTATTAATCGCTTATACAAGTAGAGCCCCCCTGACAGAGTGGAGAGGGTGTCAGCAGTAAGCTTGTGCTGACGTCACTAATTAATTTGCCCTTCCTCTGATCCGTCAGAACAATAACCCACAAAAAACGGACCGGTCTGTGGAGCATACACCTTCACTCGGTCAGCATTTGCTCAATAATCCATCAGTATTACTAATGCCAAAAAAAACAGGGATGGCACTTTAATGGAATATTTGCATGTCTTCTGTGTTTTGTACCCACTCCTGCTTTTGGCTATCAAATCATAAGCCAATTCTGATGGGACCATACAGGCCTTACAGCTGCTACACAGACAGGATCCATTGAGAGTCTCATTTTTGCTACCTTCTGACAAATCAGAAGAAATGTCATATACAGTCAGGTCCATAAATATTGTGACATCGACACAAGTCTAACATTTTTGGCTCTATACACCACCACAATGGATTTGAAATAAAACAAACAAGACGTGCTTTAACTGCAGACTGTCAGCTTTAATTTGAGGGTATTTACATCCAAATCAGGTGAACGGCTGTAGGAATTACAACAGTTTGCATATATGCCTCCCACTTGTTAAGGGACCAAAAGTAATGGGACAGAATAATAATCATAAATCAAACTTTCACTTTTTAATACTTGGTTGCAAATCCTTTGCAGTCAATTACAGCCTGAAGTCTGGAACGCATAGACATCACCAGACGCTGGGTTTCATCCCTGGTGATGCTCTGCCAGGCTTCTACTGCAACTGTCTTCAGTTCCTGCTTGTTCTTGGGGCATTTTCCCTTCAGTTTTGTCTTCAGCAAGTGAAATGCATGTTCAGGATTCAGGTCAGGTGATTGACTTGGCCATTGCATAACATTCCACTTCTTTCCCTTAAAAAACTCTTTGGTTGCTTTTGCAGTATGCTTTGGGTCATTCTTGAGTCCATCTGCACTGTAAAGCGCTGTCCAATGAGTTCTGAAGAATTTGGCTGAATATGAGCAGATAATATTGTCCGAAACACTTCAGAATTCATCCTGCTGCTTTTGTCAGCAGTCACATCATCAATAAATACAAGAGAACCAGTTCCATTGGCAGCCATACATGCCCACGCCATGACACTACCACCACCATGCTTCACTGATGAGGTGGTATGCTTAGGATCATGAGCAGTTCCTTTCCTTCTCCATACTCTTCTCTTCCCATCACTCTGGTAAAAGTTGATCTTGGTATCATCTGTCCATAGGATGTTGTTCCAGAACTGTGAAGGCTTTTTTAGATGTCGTTTGGCAAAATCTAATCTGGCCTTCCTGCTTTTGAGGCTCACCAACGGTTTACATCTTGTGCATTCACTCTGGTGAAGTTTTCTCTTGATTGTTGACTTTGACACACATACAGCTACCTCCTGGAGAGTGTTCCTGATCTGGCCAACTGTTGTGAAGGGTGTTTTCCTCACCAGGGAAAAAATTCTTCGATCATCCACCACAGTTGTTTTCCGTGGTCTTCCGATTCTTTTGGTGTTGCTGAGCTCACCGGTGCGTTTCTTCCTTTTAACCCCTTAAGGACTTAGGACGTATCGGTACGGCATGGGTCCCGAGTCCTTAAGGACCCATGACGTACCGGTACGTCATGAGTTTAAAATAAGATTGCGGCGCCCCGGGGGTTAATCCGAACGGGATGCCGGCTGAAATCATTCAGCCAGCATCCTGTCACAACGCCGAGGGGGGTCATGTGACCCCCCGTATCGGCGATCGCAGCAAACCGCAGGTCAATTCAGACCTGCGGTTTGTTGCGGTTTCTGCAGCTTCTGATCCCCGCGGTCCCTGACCGCGGCGATCAGAAACTTTAGTGTGGCGAAAATATATATTTATCACCCCCCTGCACCTCTGAATGATTTTAGCCGGGTGGGAGGTGCAGGGGGGGTGTCGCAGGCGGTGCGGAAGGTGCGGGAGGCGGGCGGTGCGGCAGGCGGGATCGTGATCCCCCGCCCGCCTCCCCTTGAATGATCGTTGGCGTCTAGTGGGTATACCAGGGTGCCAGCACATTGCTGGCACCCTGGTATAAACGGCTGACATCGGTGATGCGATGTCAGCCGTTTAACCCTTTCCATACAGCGGTCCGTACGGACCGCTGTATGGAAAAGGTTAACAGCGCAGGGAGCTCCCTCCCTCTCCCATCGGGGGGCTGCTGTGCCTTTGCAGC
>NC_053390.1:396741516-396747640 GCF_905171765.1 Bufo bufo
CGAATCTGGCCTTCCTGTTTTTGAAGTCCAGCAGGAGTACAATAGTGGATATTGAAGGGTAATAATTACATAATTGAAAAAGTCCAGCAATGAAACCCTTCAAAAAGATAGCTAATGTTTAATAAGAATAACAAACTAACCTATATAGCTACCGAGGTAGGTCCACACTTGGCTGGGTGAGCTATCTAATGGGTGGGGGAGAGGTGTCCCTATACTGCTACCCTGATCTACACCTCAGCCCAGGGACATCCCCTGATGGTGGAGACTCCCTGTCCTCGAGCCTAGCCTCGCCTCCTGTCTAACCCTAAGACGGTGACAGGTGGTGAAAGCTGGTTACCGGAGTGGCCTACCGATCGATAACTAACACACTCACAACAAGATAGAAAAAAGGTGCCCACTGTATGCAACCCTCGTGACAGTACGCCAGGAGGTACACGGTACACCAAGTATTGTATAAAAAACACCCTCTAGTATGATAGTTGAGGATGATAATCTAGAATGATAAATAAAAGAAACCCCGATGCGTTTCACCCACGAAGTGGGATCATCAGGGGGTGATGGGAGGTGAATATATAATGATATTCAGAAAACCTCAGTAATCAACAAACGGAGCGCAGATGCGTCAAACAAGCTCCGTTAGACGGGTGTAAATAGTATTGAGTATTAGAATCGGACCCAACCTTGATGAATAAGTAAATAGATAAATATATGCCGAATGGCAAAATACATACAGTCAGTTGTCTACAACCTGAGCAGTTGCGGGTCGTGTAATAGTCATACACAACATGCGGTCTCCTAAAATACAATGAGCGCCTAATTATTCATCCTATAGACTGAAAGGGTATAAAGTGGTCCGAGTTGCCTCACAAACCTATAGCCGGTTTCCGATAGATGCATGCGTTCCAGCGTGGAACGCACGCCGAGGCGTTGCCGTGACGTATGTCCGGCAGTTGAGACGCAGCCACGTACCCAGTTCAAACTACCTTGCACTCCATCCAGGGGAAGGGGGTTGTTTAGCCTCAGGTAGGTGTACTTAGATTGGGGTAGAGAAGGATGCTTTCGGGGCCATGGGAACGGCTTATCCCTATTTGAGACAGTTGCCGTTTCGTTGAAGGCACAGGGACAGTGGTGAAGAACAGAGGAAGGGGGACCATGGGAGGGAAAAGAAGCCAAATAGAAAAGTAAATACAATTCTCAGATATGCATAGCCCCTTCCTGATAACAAGGAGGCAAGATAGTAGAGATGGACAGATAGATGTCCATTCGACAATGATATAACATTCGGGTGCTTCACGTACCCAGGCCTAGTAACGGGAAAGTACATTTTTCTAATGGCCTAACATGCTGACAGGACATTGACCATACCAGGAACATCCCGCCGCCGGGCCAGGGGGTCAGATAGTTTTAATGATGTGGAGGCATACATCGATAAAAATATAAATAATTACGAACAGGGGAGGGGGCGGGGGCAGGAGTGGTCCCACTGCCTGTGTTCATAGAAAACATGAGAACGTAAGTCGCTCGTTGAGGCCACGGGGGGACTGTGATCGAAATCTATGAATCCACTCGCTCTCTTTTTGTAATATTCGCCTGTCCTAGTCCCCGCCACCTGGGGAGGGAGACACCAATTCGACAGTAAAAAGGAGAGACGAGGGATCACCCCCGTGACACTCATTGACATGGGTGGCTACGGGTGTTGCCTCCTTCTTGATCACATCATGGATGGAAGCAACCATCACATTAATCCCCAAAAGAGGAAAAGATCCGCTGTCAGTTACTTCCTATCGCCCCATCTCTCTGTTGAACCCAGATTATAAGATTCTTGCCAAATTGTTAGCCAATAGATTAAAAACTGTTATCCACAAAGTCGTCCATGCAGACCAAACTGGGTTCATTCCCAAAAGGAACATACAGGATAACGTAAGGAGGGCTTTCTTGAATGTCCAGATGGGGGAGGGGGGGGACTGCTCCATCCTGTCCCTGGACGCCGCTAAGGCCTTCGACAGGGTGGAGTGGCCCTTCCTCTGGAGAGTAATGTCTCGGGTGAAAATAGGCGAATATTTCTCCAGATGGGTTCGCATTTTGTATCAAAACCCGGTATCCAGGGTCCGAATCAATGGTGAATACTCTGCCCCCTTCCCCCTGACCCGAGGAACACGCCAGGGCTGTCCCCTCTCCCCCTTGCTCTTCTCGCTGTTCCTGGAGCCAATTGCATGCAAAATTAGAACAGACAGGGAAATATCGGGCTTTGGGTGCGGGGGAGAAGCTGACAAAATAAGTTTATATGCGGACGATATGCTGCTTTTTCTGGGGAGGGGGTATATGAATTTGCCCAGGGTTATGGAAAGTCTGGCTGAGTTTGGATGCCTATCTGGATATGAGATAAACTGGGAGAAATCAAAATTTCTCCCATTAAGACGTCCGGTCCCACTGGGCCATAATTTTCGGGTTAGCATACTGACCCCAGCAGATTCCTTACTATATCTGGGTATCCAGATAGGGACCAAACTGGAACATTATATGAAATTGAATATACTCCCAATAATAGATAGAGTTAAAGAAAAAATTAGAATATGGCTAAAACTCCCCTTGTCACAAATTAACCGCATAGCACTTATGAAAATGACACTACTACCAATGTTATTATATGTATTCAATGCTAGCCCAATTACGATAGAAGATACGTTTTTTAATAAGTTAGAGACCCTCTTCAATGAACTGATATGGGGCCGCAAACGAGTTAGAATTAAGATACAGTATTTGTATAAAGAAGAGGGTGGAATGTCCATCCCTTTTCTAAAAGGATACTATCTAGCTGCCCAATTGAGATGGTGTGTGAGGAATCGAAAGAATAAATGCATTCGGCCTCTTTTTGGGGAGCAATGTAGACCATGGTCGGATCTTTTCCACATTCTCGAAACTGGTATTTTTAAGAAGAAAACAATAATAAACCCGTTTAGTAGAATGCTTGGGTATATCTGGCAACAAGTTAGAGATATGGTGGGCGTATCTGAAGCAGTGCAGTACACCCCATTGTGGGGGAATGCACAAGTTATGCAACTGGGCGACGCTGAATATTGGGAAAAATATGGGATATGTTTAATTGCACAAGTTTTTCATAAAGGACAGATTAAGCCCTTAAATGAAATTTTACCAGACATTAAATTAGGATTTATTGATAAATTTCGATACGAACAACTACGTCACGCTATATATTACACGGAGAATAAGAATTATTTGAATATTGTAAGGAACACTTTTTTAGACCTTTGTCAAGATATGACAGTTAATACTTCTATATCACACATCTACGCTAAGTTAAAACATGAACACACGAAAATGATCACATTTAGGGGTGAGGTTAAATGGGAAAGAGACCTACAAAAGGGGGAACCCATTTCGTGGAACAATGTGTACAGAAATATTAAAAGATCGACTGTTTCACCCGCCCATGCATGGATTCTTTTGAAAATCATACACCGTCTCTATTATACACCAGCATTACTGCATATCATTTATAAAGACAGGAAACAGAACTGCTATAAATGTAATAAAGACAGAGGAGATTATAAACATCTGCTGTGGGAATGCCCAGGGATAAATGAATATTGGATTAAAATATTCCGGAAATTGCAGGATTGCTCCCCTATGAAGTATCAGGCATGTATTGATTATGCCATCCTGGGCACATTCCCAGAGACAGATAAAAATAAAACTGAGCAGATACTTTGGTTTCGGGGCACTGCACTGGCCAAAATAATAATTGTTAAATACTGGGGCACCATGAAATACCCTAATTTTCAGGAGTGGATGGAGTGGATGAATAGGGTTAGGCAGTATGAACATATTCTAGCTCAAACAGCGGGGAAAAAGGCAGCCTGGTCGCAGATCTGGGGCAACTGGAAACAATGACAGTCGGTGTAGATACGGCAGCTCCGCGGAAAGAAAAGGGGGGTGGAGGGAGGGATAGGGGGGTTAAAAAACAAAAGGGAAATTCAGTATAAGATGAGATGAATTTATTATTGTATTCCTATTCTATTGTTTTGTGACATTGAAATGGAAGACTGTCGATTTCTATCTTTTGTAAAATAAAATATATAAAAAAATAAAATAAAAAATGTGCTCAAGAATTCTTCTCCTAAGTTCCCTTACGGTCTTGCCCACGTAGTCCATGGGGCATGGGCATTGGCATAGATAAACGACACCTTTGGACAGACAGTTAGTGAAGTCACGGACCTGGTAGGTCTGTCCCGTTGCTGAGCAGGTGATTGATTTAGCAGTAGACAAATACTTGCACGCCTTGCATCTACCACATTTAAAAACCCCCACAGGTTTGCGGTCCAGCCATGTACCACTTTTAGTGGGTGGTGAATAGTGGCTGAATACGAGACGATCTTTCAGGCTCCTTCCACGTCTGTAAGAAACCGCGGATGTTTGGTCACAATATCAGAGAGATCAGAATCCATGTGTAATATTGGCCAGTATTTCTCCAGCACCTGCCTGACTTCCCGATTGGCGATGTCGAAGTCGGTGATAATCCGTGCCGGTTGGGGACAGTCCACTGCTCTACGTCTAGGTACCAGCAACTCAGTCCGAGCTTTAGTCGATGCATGTTTGAACGCATCTCGCAATACTGTTTGAGGGTATCCCCTGGCCATGAGTCTCTCCTGCAAACTCCCCGCCTCACTGAAGAACGATGCATCATTGGAGCAATTCCTCTTGACCCGGAGGTATTGACCCCTGGGTATCCCCCGTTTAAGTGGGGTAGGATGGTGACTGCTCCAGTGAAGCAGGGAGTTTGTGGCCGTACTTTTTCTGTAGATGTAGGTGGATAGACTATCCCCCGTTTTGGTCACTCTCACATCCAGGAAGGTAATACACACCGGATCCAGTTCATAAGTGAACCTAAGACCCACCTCATTGTTATTGAGATCCATAACAAATTGTTTAAACTCTGTTGGTCCACCCTTCCAAACCACAAACACATCGTCTATGTAGCGCATCCAAAATTGGATGTTGTCCGCCCACCAGACGACGTGGTCGGGAAACACGTGGGTATCCTCCCACCAGCCCAGGAAGAGATTGGCATAGGATGGGGCACATGGGCTGCCCATTGCCGTCCCCCTGAGCTGGTGGTAGAACCGCGCGTCAAACAGGAAAAAGTTATGGTTCAGGGTGAACCCTAACAGTTCCAAAATGAAGGCATTGTGCGAAGCGCACTGAATCCCCCTGGTTCGGAGGAAGTGGTCAACGGCTCTAAGTCCGCAAGCATGTGGTATAGAGCTGTACAATTCGACGTCAATGCTCCCCAACAGGCAGTCTGGGTCAAGGTTAAGGGTATTCATTTTGTTGAGGAAGTCCATCGTGTCCCTCGTATAGGCCGGGAGGGACACGACGAACTCCGACAGAAGCTGATCCAGATAAACTCCGCAGTTCTGGGTTAGACAGTTGACGCCTGAGACTATCGGGCGGTCTCTCAGAGGGGCTGTCCCCTTATGTATTTTGGGGAGCCCGTAGAACGTGGCTGTCAGAGGTGTCGCCGGTAGCAAAAAATCGTATTCTGTTGTGCTTATGACCTTGTTGTTTAAGCCTTTAAGTAAAATCTGTTTCAATTCTCCTAAAAATGATTGGGTCGGATTAGTGAGTAAGATCTCATAACCCCCTCTGTCTTTCAGGAGATCCAGGCACATACGTTTGTATAGGTCGCGATCCAGGATGACCAAATTGCCGCCCTTGTCCGATGGCTTGATGACGATGGTGTCGTCTTTTTCAAGCGACCTAAGTGCCTGCATTTCTGTGACAGAGAGGTTAAATGATTTGGGTCTCAATTGCCCAAGTTGTTCAAGATCACGCGTGACCATCTGGAGGAAAATATCAACATGCTCATAACTGGATGGGGGTGGCATTCTTTTACTTTTAGACCGAAGTGTGGTAAACGGGCCTGTGCCGGGGACATGACTCTGCTCCCTGTTAAGGTCAGTAAGGTTTTGAAGGTCCCCGAAGTCACCTTCATCCAGGCCCAGTCTGTGACACGTGTCCCTATTGGAGATCTTAAAAAACTTGTGCCACTTCAGTCTCCTGCAGAAGAGGTGGAGGTCCTTAGACCAGGTAAAGAGGCTGAAGT
>NC_053390.1:396747840-396826693 GCF_905171765.1 Bufo bufo
CCTCCTCACTTTCACCCTCCCCCTCATCTACCCCATAGAGTGCTTGCTCAGTGAGAAGCAAACTCTTTTCCAAATTGTTAACGCCTCTCAGTGTTGAAACTCGCTTGTTTAGATACTCAATTTGCGATTCCAAATGGGTAATTTGCTCACATTTTGAACAATGATATACACCCTCGAATGGCTGTTCTAGGACTGCATACATCAGACAAGATGTGCACTGGACTGCGCTGTCAATTATGGAACACATACTAGATAGGGATTAAACAACGAAAGCGAAAAATACAATAGAATGCAGTAATAAGAAACTGATTTACTGAAGTCCCTGAATCTGAAGTCACTTAATCTAAAGTCGCACACTTATACAAACACACACTTAAATCAAACACGCGACGCGCAAACTCACGTTATATGCCTGCTTATATAAATGGAGCTCTTAAAACCAGCCTGTTTTGTTTCCTCTAGATTCAAACTGTGACTGTGGATGCTCACTGGGGAAGCTAGAAGTAGAAGTTAATTTGTGAGAAGCTCTAAAACTCAGTTCTGCTTTAATGATCCAGCAGAGCGCTAATACATCGCTCTGCTGGATCAATGAGAGAGGTGTGCCCCTACATACTCTCTCTCTTCCTGCCTGACACCAATCTGCATGACCAGAGAAGGACGGGGAGCGCATGATCCTAAAGAGGAACATAGCAATCTTTATGCTGAAAGGTCCTAAGGATATGAAAACTCCATTCACTGGAAACTAAAGGATGATGTCATGAGTAGGATGGGCCAGAACCAGGAATAGAATACTGTGGTGTAAGTGTAGAGAAATGTGATCTTTTAATAAAGATAATAGTGTGTGTGTGTGTGTGTGTGTGTGTGACACAGATGTATAAGTAACAAAGCTGTGTTTGTTAGGTGTTTATAGCAGTGCTGTATGTATATATGTCAGCTGTGTAGCAGACTGTGTTTGTCATTGGGTGTATGCAACTGTGCTCTATGTGTGTATGCCAGCTGTGTAGCAGAGCTGTGTTTCTTAGGTGTGTGTATTGCAGAGCTGTGTATATGTATATATATATATATATATATATACACACACACACATTCACCTAAAGAATTATTAGGAACACCTGTTCTATTTCTCATTAATGCAATTATCTAGTCAACCAATCACATGGCAGTTGCTTCAATGCATTTAGGGGTGTGGTCCTGGTCAAGACAATCTCCTGAACTCCAAACTGAATGTCAGAATGGGAAAGAAAGGTGATTTAAGCAATTTTGGGCGTGGCATGGTTGTTGGTGCCAGACGGGCCGGTCTGAGTATTTCACAATCTGCTCAGTTACTGGGATTTTCACGCACAACCATTTCTAGGGTTTACAAAGAATGGTGTGAAAAGGGAAAAACATCCAGTATGCGGCAGTCCTGTGGGCAAAAATGCCTTGTGGATGCTAGAGGTCAGAGGAGAATGGGCAGACGGATTCAAGCTGATAGAAGAGCAACGTTGACTGAAATAACCACTCGTTACAACCGAGGTATGCAGCAAAGCATTTGTGAAGCCACAACACGCACAACCTTGAGGCGGATGGGCTACAACAGCAGAAGACCCCACCGGGTACCACTCATCTGTAACAATACAGCCTGGATCACAGCGGCTCCCTGTGACGATACGCTGACTTGCGCTCCAGCGTGGAACGCACCGGCCGTCTGCGATGATACGCTGGCTTGCGTTCCAGCGTGGAACGCAGCGACCGCCTGTGTTGTTACGCTGGCTTGCGCTCCAGCGTGGAACGCAGTGGCTGCTGGGCCCTCCTGCGACTCCGCCCACTTACCGTCCGGCCCTTAAATAGAAGACAGGTGCTAAGCAGGGTGTTCCACTAATGGAGTGCGCACCCTGCTAGCTCCACTGCATCTGAGGACTCTGTCCACATATCCAGACCTGGATCCCTAACAACAGCGTGAAGGACTGTCTACCTTCTTGCCACTGGCTTCCCCACTGCTGGCTTCCTAGCCAGGACCAACTAACCGCAAGTATATGCCTGTTACCTGCTCTGATTAATGTCCTGGAACTCTGAGTGGGGTGGTTCCTGACTGGTGTGAGACGATACTCCCAAACCAACTCTGAACCTACTGCATACTATATACTAAACTGTGGACATGCTCTGAACCTACTGCATACTATATACTAAACTGTGGACATGCTCTGAACCTACTGCATACTATATACTAAACTGTGGACATGCTATACTAACTCTGAACCTACTGCATACTATATACTAAACTGTGGACATGCTATACTAACTCTGAACCTACTGCATACTATATACTAAACTGTGGACATGTTCTGAACCTACTGCATATTATATACTAAACTGTGGACATGTTCTGAACCTACTGCATACTATATACTAAACTGTGGACATGCTCTGAACCTATGGCATACAATATACTAAACTGAGGACATGCTATATACTAACCCTGAACCTATTGCATACTAGATACTAACTCTGAACTGTGCACAAGCTTATACTAACTTGTGACTCCTGTAATACTGGGAGACCTTCCTCTCCAGCAGTAATACTAAATAGATGGATAGCGGTAAATGATTTTGTTACCCCAAACTCTCCGCCCAAGACTGAGAGAGACGCCTGGGGTACACACTGAGTAACCGCGAATCCCACAGCCAAGAACAAGGGCAGTGGGATAATAGTGCATGTCCATTGCTTCCGCAGTTGAGATCCTAACTGATCAACTAGGTGCGTTACATATTAGTGGAACCCACATGGATCCAGCGGAGGTTGCAGGTCACCTCGTCACCCTCACTAAGAGGGTGGAGACCCTCAATGTGACTATACAACATCTCCAGCTAGAAAACCAGGCAATACGGCAACTTGTCACTCAGGGGCCAGGACACTCCCGTGATGGACCAGAACCCAAGGTCAGCCCACCTGAGATATTCGCGGGTGACCGAAGGCAGTTCAGGGATTTCCTGAACGCGTGCAAACTAATGTTTGAGCTGCAGCACCGGACTTACCCAACTGACAGAACACAAGTACTTACCATGATCTCCTACCTCAGGGGGGAGCCCAGAGCATGGGCCAATACTTATTTAGAAAAAGAAGACCCAGTCCTGGAATCCTTCCCTCTGTTCCTTGAAAAAATGGCCCTTCTCTACGAGGACCATAGTAAACAGCTGACCGCTGAGACCGCTATACGCAGCCTTAAACAAGGGAGACGACCTGTAGAGGACTTTATTGCGGAATACACTCGCTGGGCCCGGGAGACTGAATGGAATGACCTCACCCTTAGGAATCAGTTTCGCCTAGGTCTTTCCGAGGCCCTGAAGGACGAATTAGCCCGAGGAGAATTACCACTTACACTTAAAGCCTTGATGCAGAAGGCCACCACCATTGACAGACGGCTGAGGGAACGCAGAGCCGAGAGAGTCTCAGGCTTCACACCCAACCCAAGACCGTCCAGCCAGGGTCCTGCTGTAGAGATGATGGGGATTGGGGCGATCCGAGGTCCTCTGACCGAGAGAGAGAAAGCCAGGAGACGTAACCTCAACCTCTGTTTATATTGTGCGTCTGCTGACCATACCGTTGACGGATGCCCCGCGATACGTAAGAAGTGCGAAGGTAAGAGCGGCACGTCTTGTACCTTAGGCAGTACAAAAAATAGTACTGGTGGTTACATATACACGTCTCTCACCTTACAGTGGGACCAAAACCGGATTATCGTTGAAGCCATGGTGGACACGGGAGCTTCGGGGAATTTTATCGATATGCATCTGGTTGAGCTAAATAAAATTCCCCACATGAGAAAAAACGTTCCGATATCCGTGAGTTTCATTGACGGTACCACTTCTAGTCCTATCCACAGTCAGACTCAACCCCTCATGGTGACATGTGAAAATAACCACACAGAATTCTTATCCTTTGATATCATACACTCTCCATTGTTTCCCATGATTCTTGGGTTGCCATGGTTGCAAATACACCAGCCAACCCTCCTATGGAAACAGGGGAGAGTTCAGTTTACGTCACCTTATTGTATGGAGACCTGCTTTCCTCTCAAATCTCTCATGCACGTGGGAGTGAACCAGGTCCCCAGCCAATACGCAGACTTTGCTGAGGTATTCAGCGCAAAGAAGGCGGAATCTCTTCCGCCCCATAGATCTTACGATTGCCCCATAGACTTGCTGCCGGGTAGTGAGATACCCACGGGTAGAATTTATCCATTGGCACAACCAGAACTTGTTCACCTCAAACAGTACCTAGAAGAGAACTTACGAAAAGGTTTTATTCAGCCTTCAACCTCCCCGGCAGCAGCAGGGATGTTCTTTGTGAGAAACAAAGACTCAAGCCTAAGGCCCATCATAGATTACAGAGCCTTGAACAAAGTAACAATCAAAAATCTGTACCCCTTGCCGCTAATATCCGAACTCATAGAAAGATTACAAACAGCAACAATCTACACCAAGCTGGATTTGAGAGGCGCATACAACTTAATTAGGATCAGAAAAGGTGATGAATGGAAGACAGCTTTCCGCACTCGGTATGGTCTCTTCGAGTATACAGTGATGCCCTTCGGGTTGTGCAACGCCCCTGCCACATTCCAAAATTTTATTAACGACATCTTTAGGGATCTACTGGACGTATGTGTAATCATCTATCTTGATGATATACTAGTGTATTCTGATAACTTACACGATCACAGAAAACATGTCCGTTGGGTTCTCGCACGGTTAAGTGTTCATCGCTTATACGTCAAACAGGAAAAATGTGTATTCGAGACTACCTCTCTTCCCTTCCTCGGATACATAATTTCACCCAAAGGTATCCAGATGGATCCCTCAAAAATCACTTGCATCCAAAATTGGCCGATTCCGGATTCCAGGAAAGCTCTTCAACGGTTCCTGGGGTTCTCAAACTTCTATAGGAAATTTATTAAAGATTTCTCCGCTACCACTAAACCACTAACCCGCTTAACTAGTGTCAACACGAAGTTCGTTTGGTCCAAGGACGCCCAATCAGCGTTTGAGTTATTAAAGAACAGGTTCACTACGGCACCGATACTGACTCTCCCAAATCCGAACCATCACTACGTGCTGGAAGTAGACGCATCCCAGGCAGCCATAGGAGCTGTTCTGTCCCAGCGAAGCTCTTTTTCAACTCCGTTACATCCTATCGGGTTCTACTCCCGGACGCTAAATACCGCCGAATTCAATTACCCCATAGGCGAAAAGGAACTCCTCGCCATAAAGTGCTCCCTGGAAAATTGGAGGCATTTACTTGAAGGATCAATACACCCCATCACAATTTATACGGATCACCGTAATCTACAATACCTGAAAACCAATAAAACATTATCAGGCCGTCAAGTACGGTGGAGTTTTTTTTTTGACAGGTTTAACTTCCAAATTACATACCGACCAGGCTCAAAAAATGGGAAGGCCGACGCCTTGTCACGACCGGCTGAAATTCGCACCTCAGACACGGCCCCCACATGGATCATTCCACCGAAGAAACTCGTCCTTGCCACCATAACGTTGGAAACCCAGCTCAAGGATGCTCTAATTAATGACCATGCTAATACCCCCCCTGGTCTTTCGCAGAACCAACAGGGTCTCCTTTACAAGGACAGCCAACTGTACATACCACCCTCCCTCACCAATCAGGTGATCAAACTTTGCCATGATTTACCCCTCGCGGGACATCCCGGCATTGCTAAAACCACAACCCTGATACGCAGGAACTTCTGGTGGCCAAAGATGACCAAACAAATTGAGGAATACGTTTCCACGTGCGAGACCTGTGCCTCATGTAAAACTGACAGAAACCGACCTTATGGTCTCCTAATGAGTCTTCCCATCGCCAACAGACCCTGGGAATGGGTCTCGATGGATTTCATAGTTGAACTTCCCCTTTCCAGAGGAAACAACACCATCATGGTGGTAGTGGATTTGCTGACTAAGATGGCCCACTTCGTGCCCCTCAAGAAGTTACCCTCCTCCAAGGAAACGGCCGTGGTATTCCTGTCTAATATTATTAAGTTACATGGAATTCCTAGCCAGGTCATATCAGACAGGGGTTCGCAATTCGTATCCAAATTCTGGAGAGCACTTTGTTCCAGACTTCAAATCGACCACAGAATGTCTACCGCCTATCACCCCCAAACTAATGGGCAGACTGAAAGGGTGAATCAGTGTCTGGAATAGTATCTCAGATGTCACTGCTCCTTTCTCCAGGATGACTGGGAGGGCCTACTTCCTCTCGCTGAATTCGCCTATAATAATTCTACGAATTCCTCCACATTACATACTCCATTCTTTGCTAATTACGGATTTCACCCTAGGTCTCTTCCTCAAACCAGCCTTCCCACAAACGTTCCAGCCACAGTCGATTATCTGACCACTTTGCAAACTACCCTTAAGACGCTAAAAGACAACCTTCAACGGGCAAAAGAAAGACAGAAGTGTTACTACGACCGTCGTAGGAGAGAAAGTCCTCCCTACCAGGTCGGGGACTCGGTTTGGTTATCAACAAAAAACCTTCGGTTGGGGGTACCTTCCAAGAAATTGGGAAGACAATTCCTGGGTCCTTTTCCGATAGAAAGGATTATTAACCCCAACACGGTGAGACTCACCCTTCCTCCGCGATTACAGGTACATCCCACATTCCACGTGTCACTACTGAAGCCGTTTAGATCTAGGCCGTTCCCATCAAGTGATCCTCGACCCTTGCCTCCGATAGAGGTCCAAGGAGAAGAAGAATTTGAAGTTGAGCAGCTCATTGATTCCAGAAGAAGACGGGGGAAGATCCAGTATCTCATTAGATGGAAGGGGTATGGTCCCCAGGATGACTCTTGGGAAGATGTGCAAAACGTTCATGCTCCCAGACTCCAAAGTTTGTTCCATAGAAGATTTCCCAACCGACCCTCTCCTAGTGGGGTACCCCGGAGGGGTCCCTTAAGGGGGGGGTACTGTAACAATACAGCCTGGATCACAGCGGCTCCCTGTGACGATACGCTGACTTGCGCTCCAGCGTGGAACGCACCGGCCGTCTGCGATGATACGCTGGCTTGCGTTCCAGCGTGGAACGCAGCGACCGCCTGTGTTGTTACGCTGGCTTGCGCTCCAGCGTGGAACGCAGTGGCTGCTGGGCCCTCCTGTGACTCCGCCCACTTACCGTCCGGCCCTTAAATAGAAGACAGGTGCTAAGCAGGGTGTTCCACTAATGGAGTGCGCACCCTGCTAGCTCCACTGCATCTGAGGACTCTGTCCACATATCCAGACCTGGATCCCTAACAACAGCGTGAAGGACTGTCTACCTTCTTGCCACTGGCTTCCCCACTGCTGGCTTCCTAGCCAGGACCAACTAACCGCAAGTATATGCCTGTTACCTGCTCTGATTAATGTCCTGGAACTCTGAGTGGGGTGGTTCCTGACTGGTGTGAGACGATACTCCCAAACCAACTCTGAACCTACTGCATACTATATACTAAACTGTGGACATGCTCTGAACCTACTGCATACTATTTACTAAACTGTGGACATGCTCTGAACCTACTGCATACTATATACTAAACTGTGGACATGCTATACTAACTCTGAACCTACTGCATACTATATACTAAACTGTGGACATGCTATACTAACTCTGAACCTACTGCATACTATATACTAAACTGTGGACATGTTCTGAACCTACTGCATATTATATACTAAACTGTGGACATGTTCTGAACCTACTGCATACTATATACTAAACTGTGGACATGCTCTGAACCTATGGCATACAATATACTAAACTGAGGACATGCTATATACTAACCCTGAACCTATTGCATACTAGATACTAACTCTGAACTGTGCACAAGCTTATACTAACTTGTGACTCCTGTAATACTGGGAGACCTTCCTCTCCAGCAGTAATACTAAATAGATGGATAGCGGTAAATGATTTTGTTACCCCAAACTCTCCGCCCAAGACTGAGAGAGACGCCTGGGGTACACACTGAGTAACCGCGAATCCCACAGCCAAGAACAAGGGCAGTGGGATAATAGTGCATGTCCATTGCTTCCGCAGTTGAGATCCTAACTGATCAACTAGGTGCGTTACATCATCTCCACTACAAATAGGAAAAAGAGGCTACAATTTGCACGAGCTCACCAAAATTGGACTGTTGAAGACTGGAAAAATGTTGCCTGGTCTGATGAGTCTCGATTTCTGTTGAGGCATTCAAATGGCAGAGTCCGAATTTGGCGTAAACAGAATGAGAACATGTATCCATCCTCTGATGGCTACTTCCAGCAGGATAATGCACCATGTCACAAAGCTCGAATAATTTCAAATTGGTTTCTTGAACATGACAATGAGTTCACTGTACTAAAATGGCCCCCACAGTCACCAGATCTCAACCCAATAGAGCATCTTTGGGATGTGGTGGAACGGGAGCTTCGTGCCCTGGATGTGCATCCCTCAAA
The DNA here is from genome assembly GCF_905171765.1 of Bufo bufo. Lineage (NCBI taxonomy): Eukaryota > Metazoa > Chordata > Amphibia > Anura > Bufonidae > Bufo > Bufo bufo. Next base: position 396,756,309 of record NC_053390.1, read on the forward strand.
TCTCCATCAACTGCAAGATGCTATCCTATCAATATGGGCCAACATTTCTAAAGAATGCTATCAGCACCTTGTTGAATCAATGCCACATAGAATAAGGCAGTTCTGAAGGCAAAAGGGGGTCCAACACCGTATTAGTATGGTGTTCCTAATAATTCTTTAGGTGAGTGTATGTATATATATATATATATATATATATATACACTGAACAAAAATATAAACGCAACACTTTCGGTTTTGCTCCCATTTTGCATGAGCTGAACTTAAAGATCTGAAACATTTTCTACATACACAAAAGACCCATTATTCTAAAATATTGTTCACAAATCTGTCTAAATCTGTGTTAGTGAGCACTTCTCCTTTGCCGAGATAATCCATGCCACCTCATAGGTGTGGTATATCAAGGTGCTGATTAGACAGCATGAATATTCTAGAGGTGTGCCTTAGACTTTCCACAATAAATGCCACTCTGAAATGTGCACAGTTTTGCCTTACTTGAGTGGGGGGGGTCAAAAAAACAGTCAGTATCTGGTGTGGCCACCATTTGCCTCTGTTGAGGAAGGGTTGAGACGTATGCATATATATCCATGCATGCATGCAAACACGTGCATGCATGTATGGTATATGTGCATACATTGACCACCATATCATGGGGTGATGTGCGCAGATGTGCCAAGCATCTGCGCACGTCTGCCCATGGGTGCCCACAGGGGCTCATGGTGGCCCCTGTGGGAAATATGTGCCCCCTTAGAATATATAGCTGGGACCCCTTATGATGATGTGTATGGGGGTATATACACTCACCTAAAGAATTATTAGGAACACCTGTTCTATTTCTCATTAATGCAATTATCTAGTCAACCAATCACATGGCAGTTGCTTCAATGCATTTAGGGGAGTGGTCCTGGTCAAGACAATCTCCTGAACTCCAAACTGAATCTCAGAATGGGAAAGAAAGGTGATTTAAGCAATTTTGAGCGTGGCATGGTTGTTGGTGCCAGACGGGCCGGTCTGAGTATTTCACAATCTGCTCAGTTACTGGGATTTTCACGCACAACCATTTCTAGGGTTTACAAAGAATGGTGTGAAAAGGGAAAAACATCCAGTATGCGGCAGTCCTGTGGGCAAAAATGCCTTGTGGATGCTAGAGGTCAGAGGAGAATGGGCAGACTGATTCAAGCTGATAGAAGAGCAACGTTGACTGAAATAACCACTCGTTACAACCGAGGTATGCAGCAAAGCATTTGTGAAGCCACAACACGCACAACCTTGAGGCGGATGGGCTACAACAGCAGAAGACCCCACCGGGTACCACTCATCTCCACTACAAATAGGAAAATTGGACTGTTGAAGACTGGAAAAATGTTGCCTGGTCTGATGAGTCTCGATTTCTGTTGAGACATTCAAATGGTAGAGTCCTAATATGGCGTAAACAGAATGAGAACATGTATCCATCCTCTGATGGCTACTTCCAGCAGGATAATGCACCATGTCACAAAGGTGAGTGTATGTATGTATGTGTATATATATATATATATATATATATATGTATATACACTGAACAAAAATATATATATATTCATCTGAGCCCCCTTTAGACTGTGCCCCCTTAGAATCTGTGCCCCCTTAGAATATATATCTGTGCCCCCTTCTGTGATATATATATATATATAATTTGCAGAAAAGACCGGCACTCGCTGTAGATAAATCTTGTATTTATTCAGTCACATATACAGGCAATTAGTGACGCGTTTCGGTGCTACCGCACCTTCATCAGACTTATCATCATACAAGAAACATCTCATGTTTAACCACCTCAGCCCCCAGTGCTTAAACACCCTGAAAGACCAGGCCACTTTTTACACTTCTGACCTACACTACTTTCACCGTTTATTGCTCGGTCATGCAACTTACCACCCAAATGAATTTTACCTCCTTTTCTTCTCACTAATAGAGCTTTCATTTGGTGGTATTTCATTGCTGCTGACATTTTTACTTTTTTTGTTATTAATCGAAATTTAACGATTTTTTTTGCAAAAAAATGACATTTCTCACTTTCAGTTGTAAAATTTTGCAAAAAAAACGAGATCCATATAGAAATTTTGCTCTAAATTTATAGTTCTACATGTCTTTGATAAAAAAAAAATGTTTGGGTAAAAAAAAAATGGTTTGGGTAAAAGTTATAGCGTTTACAAACTATGGTACAAAAATGTGAATTTCCGCTTTTTGAAGCAGCTCTGACTTTCTGAGCACCTGTCATGTTTCCTGAGGTTCTACAATGCCCAGACAGTACAAACACCCCACAAATGACCCCATTTCGGAAAGTACACACCCTAAGGTATTCGCTGATGGGCATAGTGAGTTCATAGAACTTTTTATTTTTTGTCACAAGTTAGCGGAAAATGATGATTTTTTTTTTTTTTTTTTTTTTCTTACAAAGTCTCATATTCCACTAACTTGTGACAAAAAATAAAAACTTCTATGAACTCACTATGCCCATCACGAAATACCTTTGGGTCTCTTCTTTCCAAAATGGGGTCACTTGTGGGGTAGTTATACTGCCCTGGCATTCTAGGGGCCCAAATGTGTGGTAAGGAGTTTGAAATCAAATTCTGAAAAAAATGACCTGTCAAATCCGAAAGGTGCTCTTTGGAATATGGGCCCCTTTGCCCACCTAGGCTGCAAAAAAGTGTCACACATCTGGTATCTCCGTACTCAGGAGAAGGTGGGGAATGTGTTTTGGGGTGTCATTTTACATATACCCTTGCTGGGTGAGAGAAATATCTTGGCAAAAGACAACTTTTCCCATTTTTTTATACAAAGTTGGCATTTGACCAAGATATTTATCTCACCCAGCATGGGTATATAAAAAATGACACCCCAAAACACATTCCCCACCTTCTCCTGAGTACGGAGATACCAGATGTGTGACACTTTTTTGCAGCCTAGGTGGGCAAAGGGGCCCATATTCCAAAGAGCACCTTTCGGATTTGACAGGTCATTTTTTTCAGAATTTGATTTCAAACTCCTTACCACACATTTGGGCCCCTAGAATGCCAGGGCAGTATAACTACCCCACAAGTGACCCCATTTTGGAAAGAAGAGACCCAAAGGTATTCCGTGAGGGGCATGGCGAGTTCCTAGAATTTTTTATTTTTTGTCACAAGTTAGTGGAAAATGATGATTTTTTTTTTTTTTTTTTTTTTCATACAAAGTCTCATATTCCACTAACTTGTGACAAAAAATAAAAACTTCCATGAACTCACTATGCCCATCAGCGAATACCTTGGGGTCTCTTCTTTCCAAAATGGGGTCACTTGTGGGGTAGTTATACTGCCCTGGCATTCTAGGGGCCCAAATGTGTGGTAAGGAGTTTGAAATCAAATTCTGTAAAAAATGACGAGTGAAATCCGAAAGGTGCTCTTTGGAATGTGGGCCCCTTTGCCCACCTAGGCTGCAAAAAAGTGTCACACATCTGGTATCCCCGTACTCAGGAGAAGTTGAGGAATGTGTTTTGGGGTGTCTTTTTACATATACCCCTGCTGGGTGAGAGAAATATCTTGGTCAAATGCCAACTTTGTATAAAAAAATGGGAAAAGTTGTCTTTTGCCAAGATATTTCTCTCACCCAGCATGGGTATATGTAAAATGACACCCCAAAACACATTCCCCAACTTCTCCCGATTACGGAGATACCAGATGTGTGACACTTTTTTGCAGCCTAGGTGGGCAAAGGGGCCCATATTCCAAAGAGCACCTTTCGGATTTCACTCGTCATTTTTTACAGAATTTGATTTCAAACTCCTTACCACACATTTGGGCCCCTAGAATGCCAGGGCAGTATAACTACCCCACAAGTGACCCCATTTTGGAAAGAAGAGACCCCAAGGTATTCGCTGATGGGCATAGTGAGTTCATGAAAATTTTTATTTTTTGTCACAAGTTAGTGGAATATGAGACTTTGTATGAAAAAAAAAAAAAAAAAAAAAATCATCATTTTCCACTAACTTGTGACAAAAAATAAAAAATTCTAGGAACTTGCCATGCCCCTCACGGAATACCTTGGGGTGTCTTCTTTCCAAAATGGGGTCACTTGTGGGGTAGTTATACTGCCCTGGCATTTTCCAGGGGCCCTAATGTGTGGTAAGTAGGTAAATGACCTGTGAAATCCTAAAGGTACTCTTTGGAATATGTGCCCCTTTGCCCACCTAGGCTGCAAAAAAGTGTCACACATCTGGTATTGCCGTACTCAGGAGAAGGTGGGGAATGTGTTTTGGGGTGTCATTTTACATATACCCTTGCTGGGTGAGAGAAATATCTTGGCAAAAGACAACTTTTCCCATTTTTTTATACAAAGTTGGCATTTGACCAAGATATTTATCTCACCCAGCATGGGTATATGTAAAATGACACCCCAAAACACATTCCCCACCTTCTCCTGAGTACGGCGATACCAGATGTGTGACACTTTTTTGCAGCCTAGATGCGCAAAGGTGCCCAAATTCCTTTTAGGAGGGCATTTTTAGACATTTGGATACCAGACTTCTTCTCACGCTTTGGGGCCCCTAGAATGCCAGGGCAGTATAAATACCCCACATGTGACCCCATTTTGGAAAGAAGACACCCCAAGGTATTCAATGAGGGGCATGGCGAGTTCATAGAAATTTTTTTTTTTTGGCACAAGTTAGCGGAAATTGATATTTTTAATTTTTTTCTCACAAAGTCTCCCGTTCCGCTAACTTGGGACAAAAATTTCAATCTTTCATGGACTCAATATGCCCCTCACGGAATACCTGGGGGTGTCTTCTTTCCGAAATGGGGTCACATGTGGGGTATTTATACTGCCCTGGCATTCTAGGGGCCCTAAAGCGTGAGAAGAAGTCTGGAATATAAATGTCTAAAAAATTTTACGCATTTGGTTTCCGTGAGGGGTATGGTGAGTTCATGTGAGATTTTATTTTTTGACACAAGTTAGTGGAATATGAGACTTTGTAAGAAAAAAATAAAAAAATTCCGCTAACTTGGGCCAAAAAAATGTCTGAATGGAGCCTTACAGAGGGGTGATCAATGACAGGGGGGGTGATCAATGACAGGGGTGTGATCAATGACAGGGGTGTGATCAATGACAGGGGTGTGATCAATGACAGGGGTGTGATCAATGACAGGGGGGGTGATCAATGACAGGGGGGGTGATCAATGACAGGGGTGTGATCAATGACAGGGGTGTGATCAATGACAGGGGTGTGATCAATGACAGGGGGGTGATCAGGGAGTCTATATGGGGTGATAACCACAGTCATTGATCACGCCCGTGTAAGGCTTCATTCAGACGTCCGTATGCGTTTTGCGGATCCGATCCATCTATCAGTGGATCCGTAAAAATCATGCGGACGTCTGAATGGAGCTTTACAGGGGGGTAATCAATGACAGGGGGGTAATCAATGACAGGGGGGTGATCAGGGAGTCTACATGCGGTGATCACCACAGTCATTGATCATGCCCCTGTAAGGCTTCATTCAGACGTCCGTATGCGTTTTGCGGATCCGATCCATCTATCAGTGCATCCGTAAAAATCATGCGGACATCTGAATGGAGCTTTACAGGGGGGTAATCAATGACAGGGGGGTGATCAGGGAGTCTATATGGGTTGATCACCACAGTCATTGATCACGCCCCTGTAAGGCTTCATTCAGACGTCCGGATGCGTTTTGCGGATCCGATCCATCTATCAGTGCATCCGTAAAAATCATGCGGACATCTGAATGGAGCTTTACAGGGGGGTGATCAGGGAGTCTATATGGGGTGATCACCACAGTCATTGATCATGCCCCTGTAAGGCTTCATTCAGACGTCCGGATGCGTTTTGCGGATCGGATCCATCTATCAGTGCATCCGTACAAATCATGCGGACATCTGAATGGAGCTTTACAGGGGGGTAATCAATGACAGGGGGGTAATCAATGACAGGGGGGTGATCAGGGAGTCTATATGGGTTGATCACCACAGTCATTGATCACGCCCCTGTAAGGCTTCATTCAGACGTCCGGATGCGTTTTGCGGATCCGATCCATCTATCAGTGCATCCGTAAAAATCATGCGGACATCTGAATGGAGCTTTACAGGGGGGTGATCAGGGAGTCTATATGGGGTGATCACCACAGTCATTGATCATGCCCCTGTAAGGCTTCATTCAGACGTCCGGATGCGTTTTGCGGATCGGATCCATCTATCAGTGCATCCGTACAAATCATGCGGACATCTGAATGGAGCTTTACAGGGGGGTGATCAGGGAGTCTATATGGGGTGATCACCACAGTCATTGATCATGCCCCTGTAAGGCTTCATTCAGACGTCCCGGATGCGTTTTGCGGATCGGATCCATCTATCAGTGCATCCGTAAAAATCATGCGGACATCTGAATGGAGCTTTACAGGGGGGTGATCAGGGAGTCTATATGGGGTGATCACCACAGTCATTGATCATGCCCCTGTAAGGCTTCATTCAGACGTCCGGATGCGTTTTGCGGATCGGATCCATCTATCAGTGCATCCGTAAAAATCATGCGGACATCTGAATGGAGCTTTACAGGGGGGTGATCAATGACAGGGGGGTAATCAATGACAGGGGGGTGATCAGGGAGTCTATATGGGGTGATAACCACAGTCATTGATCACGCCCCTGTAAGGCTTCATTCAGACGTCCGGATGCGTTTTGCGGATCCGATCCATCTATCAGTGGATCCGTAAAAATCATGCGGACGTCTGAATGGAGCTTTACAGGGGGTTGATCAATGACAGGGGGGTAATCAATGACAGGGGGGTGATCAGGGAGTCTATATGGGGTGATCAGGGGTGATCAGGGGCTAATAAGGGGTTAATAAGTGACGGGGGGGGGGGTGTAGTGTAGTGTAGTGGTGCTTGGTGGGACTTTACTGAGCTACCTGTGTCCTCTGGTGGTCGATCCAAACAAAGGGGACCACCAGAGGACCAGGTAGCAGGTATATTAGACGCTGTTATCAAAACAGCGTCTAATATACCTGTTAGGGGTTAAAAAAAAACACATCTCCAGCCTGCCAGCGAACGATCGCCGCTGGCAGGCTGGAGATCAACTCTCTTACCTTCCGTTCCTGTGAGCGCGCGCGCCTGTGTGCGCGCGTTCACAGGAAATCTCGGCCATCGCGAGATGACGCATATATGCGTGACTCTGCGCAGGGCTGCCACCTCCGGAACGCGATCCTGCGTTAGGCGGTCCGGAGGTGGTTAAATAGAGTGCCCAAACACAGGGAAATGACATCACACAGAAAACCACTCCCACCAATCAGTGTTAAAGAGGACCTTTCACCTGTATAAACTATGTGAACAGAGTATGCTGCCATATAGAGCGGCGCCCGGGGATCTCACTGCACTTACTATTATCCCCGGGCACCGCTCCGTTCTCCCGTTATAGGCTCTGGTACCTTTGCTTTTTAAGTTATAGTAGGCGGGTCTTCCCTTGTCCTGTGGTCGTCTCCTTCTCCTAGGCTGCAGCGCTGGCCAATCGCAGCGCACAGCTCACAGCCTGGGAGAAAAAAAACGCCTGGGAGAACGGAGCGGCGCCCGGGGATAATAGTAAGTGCAGTGAGATCCCCGGGCGCCGCTCTATATGGCAGCATACTCGGTTCACATAGTTTATACAGGTGAAAGGTCCTCTTTAAATCAAGACATATGAACAAAATGAAAACACACTTTATAGTGACATTTCTCTGAATTCAATCTATATTATTCCTTCCTTATTGTGTTCTTCTTTGCTTAGGTCCGCTGTAAAAAATTAGTAAGAAAAAAGATCTGTTTTATTTCTCTTTTCAAAAAAATTATTTTTTTGTTTTTCAAAAAAAATTTAAAAAAAATATTTTTCAAAAATTATTTTTTTCAGTTACACGATTATATTTTTATAAATAGTATAATCGTGTAACTAAAAAATAAATTTGAAAAATAAATTATTTTTTTTTGAAAAACAAAAAAATTATTTTTTTGAAAAGAGAAATAAAACAGATCTTTTTTCTCCATCCCATAGACTCGTGCACCGCGACTTCAAACAGCAGTGCCGACTTGTGATTATTATACTATATATATACAGTACAGACCAAAAGTTTGGACACACCTTCTCATTCAAAGAGTTTTCTTTATTTTCATGACTATGAAGGCATCAAAACTATGAATTAACACATGTGGAATTATATACATAACAAACAAGTGTGAAACAACTGAAAATATGTCATATTCTAGGTTCTTCAAAGTAGCCACCTTTTGCTTTGATTACTGCTTTGCACACTCTTGGCATTCTCTTGATGAGCTTCAAGAGGTAGTCCCCTGAAATGGTCTTCCAACAGTCTTGAAGGAGTTCCCAGAGATGCTTAGGACTTGTTGGCCCTTTTGCCTTCACTCTGCGGTCCAGCTCACCCCAAACCATCTCGATTGGGTTCAGGTCCGGTGACTGTGGAGGCCAGGTCATCTGGCGCAGAACCCCATCACTCTCCTTCATGGTCAAATAGCCCTTACTTTCAAAGTTTTCCCAATTTTTCGGCTGACTGACTAGCCTTCATTTCTTAAAGTAATGATGGCCACTCGTTTTTCTTTACTTAGCTGTTTTTTTCTTGCCATAATACAAATTCTAACAGTCGATTCAGTAGGACTATCAGCTGTGTATCCACCTGACTTCTCCTCAACGCCACTGATGATCCCAACCCCATTTATAAGGCAAGAGATCCCACTTATTAAACCTGACAGGGCACACCTGTGAAGTGAAAAACATTTCAGGGGACTACCTCTTGAAGCTCATCAAGAGAATGCCAAGAGTGTGCAAAGCAGTAATCAAAGCAAAAGGTGGCTACTTTGAAGAACCTAGAATATTACATATTTTCAGTTGTTTCACACTTATTTGTTATGTATATAATTCCACATGTGTTAATTCATAGTTTTGATGCCTTCAGTGTGAATCTACAATTTTCATAGTCATGAAAATAAAGAAAACTCTTTGAATGAGAAGGTGTGTCCAAACTTTTGGTCTGTACTGTATATATATATATATATATATATATATATATATGACATCATCTGAGCCTTATAATATGTATAAAATATCCCCCCATATGCCTGAAACCAGGTGCATCGGTGTGAATGAGCCCCAAGCATTCACACAGATGCAATCTGGTTGATTGCCTCAGAATGACCGGACAAAGGTCCGGTCATCCTGATGACTACAAAGGATTTAGATTCAATAGAATCTGGGCCCTTTGTTGTAATTATCTCCAGCGCTCCTGGAGATAATTATGCATGATAGAAGGAAGGGAGAAGCCTCCCCTCCTTCTATTATGTGCATTCCGACAGCGCGATTACCATCACACTGTCCGGAATACTAAATGCTACAGGCGGGAGATCAAAGGCTTCTCCCGCCTGTTAGCATATAGCGCGGCCCCGACGTGCGCGTTTGGGGACGCGCGGGCTGGCGCAGTGACGTCATCTCACTGTGCCGGCCCACGTGCCACCATGTGGGCGGTGCGGCAGTGCGGGCCGCCGGACATAAATATCCGGCGGTCCCTGCACTAGGGAGAAGAGCCGTGCCGCCCCCCCCACAAGGAGACCACCCCTGGATGAATGAGCAAACCCCTGGACGAACGAGCAAGTAAACCTTGAGTATCACCCCCTTTATTAACCCCTATCCCACCAACGATATCAACCCTTAAACCCCTGATCCCCTACCGCTATCCCACCAATGATTTCCCCCCTATTTAACCCTTATATATCCAGACCCCTACTCCCCTGATTTACCCTTGCATTGCTGTGCCCCTGATACCCCTGATTACCCTTGTATTGCTGTGCAACCCATATACACCCCCTCTCTGTACCCCTAACACTTGTAGGATATTTACCCTTGCATTCTGAGTCTGTGGCCTGTATTCACCCCAGCAGCGCCACTGTCAACCCTCGTCGTACCCCATAGGGATAGTAAATAGAACCAGGTGGGTGGGCTGTTAATATTTGTGTGTGTGTGTATTGTATAGTTAGATTGTGGGTGGAATTTGGGAACCTTGTAGTGTAGTTTAGTACTGTATATTTAGTGCTGTATTGTTAGTGTACTGCATGCTTAATGTACTAGGTATTAATAAATACTGTGTTTTATATATAACTATCTGTGTAATGTGTAGTTATTAGCGATAGTTAGGTTAGTAAGGCACATGCAGCTAGCTTAGTGATTGGCGTAAAGTATAGTGAAAGTATTGTATTATTGTTATATAAAGGTATAAATAGGCGGGGTCATCACTAGACGGCTCCTCCTATTTATGAATATTAATGATTAATATTTGCATAAAGATTGGTAATTAATATTCCCCCTTTACAGCCTCACGCAGTACAACACATCTCCGTCGCATAGAGTTGATCAGGTTGTTGATTGTGGCCTGTGGAATGTTGGTCCACTCCTCTTGAATAGCTGTGCGAAGTTGCAGAATATTGGCAGGAACTGGAACACGCTGTCCACGCCGATCCAGAGCATCCCAAACATGCTCAATGGGTGACATGTCCAGTGAGTATGCTGGCCATGCAAGAACTGGGATGTTTTCAGCTTCCAGGAATTGTGTACAGATCCTTGCAATATGAGGCCGTGCATTATCATGCTGAAACATGAGGTGATGGTTGTGGATGAATGGCACAACAATGGGCCTCAGGATCTCGTCACGGTATCTCTGTGCATTCAAAATGTCATCAATAAAATGAACCTGTGTTCGTTGTTCATAACATACGCCTGCCCATACCATAACCCCACCGCCACCATGGGCCACTCGATCCACAACATTGACGTCAGCAAACCGCTTACCCACACGATGCCACACACGCTGTCTGCCATCTGCCCTGAACAGTGATAACCGGGACTCATCCATGAACAGAACGCCTCTGCAACGTGCCAGACACCATTGAATGTGAGCATTTTCCCACTCAAGTCGGTTACGACGACCAACTGCAGTCAGGTCCAGACCCCGATGAGGACTATGAGCATGCAGATGAGCTTTCCTGAGACGGTTTCTGACAGTTTGTGCAGAAATTCTTTGGTTATGCAAACCGATTGTTGCTGCAGCTGTCCAGGTGGCTGGTCTCAGACGATCATGGAGGTGAACATGCTGGATGTGGAGGTCCTGGTCTGTGGTTGTGAGGCTGGTAGATGCACTGACAAATTCTCTGAAACGCCTTTGGAGACGGCTTATGGTAGAGAAATGAACATTCATTGCATGGGCAACAGCTCTGGTAGACATTTCTGCAGTCAGCATGCCAATTGCACGCTGCCTCAAACATTGCGACATCTGTAGCATTGTGCTTTTTGATCAAACTGCACATATCAAAGTGGCCTTTTATTGTGAAAAGTCTAAGGCACACCTCTGCAATATTCATGCTGTCAAATCAGCACCTTGTTATGCCACACCTGTGAGGTGGGATGTATTATCTCGGCAAAGGAGAAGTGCTCATTAACACAGATTTAGACAGATTAGTGAACAATATTTGAGAGTAATGGGTTTTTGTGTATGTAGAAAATGTTTTAAATCTTTGAGTTCAGCTCATGCAAAATGGGAGCAAAACCAAAAGTGTTGCGTTTATATTTTTTTCAGTGTAATATATATATATATATATATATATATATATACACAAGCTGTGAATCACTGTTGTGTTTGTCAGGTGTGTATGCAAGCAGTGTTGTGTGCAAGTTACTGACCTTGACCCTTTCATTAAACCACCAGGGAAGGTTTAATAAGTAGAAAATATTTTTTCTAATTGTCTGTTATCCTAACTTGGGGTGCATCTTATAGTCAGGTACGTCTTATGGTCTGGAAAATATGGTATGTATGTGGGCCATTGGAGGGGGACTTGTACTCTAATTGTTTATACTGTAGAGGACACTATGGCCTGCAATCACCAGCCTGAGGATTGGGGGTTGAGGGAGGATGATGATGAACGACCCACTCACCAGTGTAGCGGAGAGTGGCTCCTGCTTCACTATATAGTAATATACTGTGTATATACAGTATAATGGAAAGTTTTGTCAATTTTGGCTTGCTAACGTTTTTACACAACTTTTTCTAGAAGAGCAGAGGACTGATGCTCCACATCAAGCACATAGTGCAGCAATTTCAGATACAACTCTTCACTTAAAATAAAATAGCAATGGGATGCTTTAAAATCTATATGGCTGTATGTATACAGTACCTATTGGAAGTCTAGAAATATCTTAAAATTCTATGTTCATCTGAAGCAAGCAGCTCCTTTACAGTACTACATATACAATATCAGTAGATGTCTAGCTTTTAATTGTTCAGGACAAGCTTGCCAGTCACAGACCCTTATGCATACAGATATAACAGATCAATAGGGCTACACATTGGATGTGTCATCTTTATACTAAATGTGCTGCTGAAAAAACATGCACTGTCCATAGGGAAATTACTGAAACCACCTGTTATATTATCCAGCTCTGAAACAAGACAAATGAATACATTATGTATATTTTATCTGCTGTTCAATGTTGGCGATATTGACACCCACAGAAAGCTTTGGTTCTATGAGAAATTCGACTGATATATGACTGAAATGTGCTTTGCATAATGAAGTAGCAGATTTATTTTACTATAATCACAATATGCAGTGTTTATGCGATATTTTAGTTTACAAAAAAAGGTCTATCGGAAGTATTCAGTAAAACACTAAAATACAATTTGTGTCCATGCCAGTGGAATAAAATGCACTGATCAGCCGTCTCTAGGTTTGGTGAATAGAGGTATATAGGGGATACCCGAATTAGAGAGCATATTTTGGACTGATTTGTCTGTGATCCATAAAATATGCTAGAGGCTATACCTGAAGTCAGGAGAATAAGTCACTTTGAGGCCTCATGCACACGGCTGTTTTGGTCCGCATCCGAGCCGCAGTTTTGGTGGCTTGGATGCGGACCCATTCACTTCAATGGGGCCACAAAAGATGTGGACAGCACTCCATGTGCTGTCCGCATCTGTTGCTCCGCTCCGTGGTCCGCAATAAAATATAACCTGTCCTATTCTTGTCCGCGCTTTGCGGACAAGAATAGGCAGTTATATTAAAGGCTGTCCGTGCCGTTCCGCAAATTGCGGAACTCACACGGACACTATCCGTGTTTTGCGGATCCGCGATTTGCGGATGAGGCCTGACTTTTATTGTCTAGCTGGAGAAGAGTCAGAGTCAGATGTATTCTTTCATTAGTACAATATTTTTTGTGTTGTTTTGCTTAACAGAATACAGACCTGTATCTGCAGTATGCTGTCTTGCATACATTAGCTCTAAACAGAGTCTGTCAACATCAAATTCACTTTGAAACGGTATAATGTTTGGTAGGACTGTGTCTGCATAATCAGCCATGAGAAAATCATGATTATTCAATGTGCAGATTAGCTGTCAAATGCACCGAGGGTGGGCCCAAGTGGGTTGGTGCACCATAGCTCTGGCCTTTTACCTTCCCAGATCCTTTAATGGGGCCAAGCTTCCCCTGCATCATTGCACCTGGCTCTGAAATCTCCCGCCTTTGCCATTACCTTGGGACCTACACAGTACAGTCCATTGAGGCAGGGCTGGGACACAGGACTGTTCTGTCCATAAACCAAGATTCAAACTAATTTCAGGTCCAAGAGTGATGCCAAGGAGGAAGTCTGGCCCTGTCAGTCAAGCAAGAGAAGGAGGTGCTGGTAGGGGAAAAGACGAAAGCTACAGTACACTGAGCGGCTCAGGTCAGTCCTCGCGGCACTTCAAATTTAATTTTCATATGGATTAAAAGTCGATTTAATCAAGATTGTAGGATCGCTTCTGGAAGCTAAAGGTTTGGTTGCAATATGCGGAAGCAGCCCACCCACGCATTGTGCATTGTTTGTCTATGGCTAAACAGCAACTTTGGCCACTGTGCAGCATCAAAACATAATGGAAATGAATAGGGTCACAGTGCGAATCGCAATTTGCTGTGACTCCAGAATCACAAAGACTCTAACAGTGTTGAATTTTTTTTCAATTCTGGGGTCGCAGCAAGTTGTGAGTCATGTTTCAACTCCATTCATTTCCATTATGTTGTGAGGTTGCACTGTGATCTTTAGTCTGAAGAGAAAGTTGCCACGTCTACTTTGGCCTGAAAGTTAATTTGGTGCTGACAGACTCCCTTTAAAGACACCTGTAATTTTGTCATTTTTGCCTCACCGCATTTTGCCAGCTCTAACTTTTTATTTTTCTGACTATATAATATTTTGATGCATTGTTTTTTTTGTAGATTGTTTAGACATCAATTTGCTGTGTATATAAGTTTTAGGGTTTGTCCGAGTAAAAATGTTATTAATGTTACTAATCTGCTGTGGGGTCAGCAAAATGATAGAATAGCTTACCTTATCTTCACCAGCCCCTCCCATTCAGCGCTCCCAGTCCTTTCTCTTCCCTGGGCTGCAGCAAGTGACCTATTGCTGTGGATACAGCAGTGATGTCCCCTATACTACTGCTGCCAAACACTGACTTTGGTGGCATACAGCGCAAGAATGCTGAGGCCAATAATTGGCAGTATACGGGATGTCATCGCTGCAGTAAAAATAAGTTAGTGGCTGCAGCTCAGGGAAGAGGAAGGAGCAGCAGCACTGGATCAGAGGGACTGGTGAAGGTGTGGTAAGTAATTATGTATGGAAAAAAGTAACAGATTTCTTTTTCACAGCTACCTTAACCCTTTCACGCCCGATGACGTACATCATCAGGCCGGTCTTTAAACATGGCGCCCATGCGTGCGCGCAGCGGGCGCCATAGCCGCCGGGTTTCTGCTATTTTAAATAGCAGAGACCCGCGGTACATGTATGCGATCAGCCATAAGGCTAATCGCATACATTTTCCCCTTCAGATGTCATGGTCAAATGTGACCATGGCATTTTTGCAATCTGGAAGCGGAAGTTGCGCACTTCCGCTCCGGTAACAGCGTTCCCCGACTGAGATCGGGGAACCTGTTATATGTATGAAATAGCCCAAATCCTCAAGCAGGCTTCGGAGCTTATTTCAGGAGTATACCAATACAGGCCACTAGGTGGCAGAATTGTATTGGTATAATGCAAATTAAGTATTCAATGATGTCTATATAGACATCAATGAACACAATGGGCAATCTAATGATTGCCAGTTATTGTCACCCAAGGTGACTTAAAGAGGTCCTTTCATGGGTCCAAACATTATAAACTAAGTATCAGGATACGAAGGGCATAGTGCAGGGATCTAACTGCACTTACCATTTTTTCTTGGCACCGCTCTGTTCGCCCGCTGTGGCCCCCGTTGTATTCTCCCGCCTGGTATGTTAATTTTAGCATCGGAGCAATGAAAAGGAGACTGAGTCTTTCTCCGTGGGCGTCTCCTTCTCCCTGGCTGTAGCGCTGTCCAATTGCAGCGGAGAGCGTCACAGCCAGGGAGAAAAAAATTAACTCACCTTCTCTCTGGCTATGATGCTCTCCACTGTGATTGGACAGCACTACAGCCAGGGAGAAGGAGACGCCCACGGAGAAAGATTGTCTCCTCCTCATTGTTCCAATGCTAAAATTAGCATACCAGACAGGAGAATACAGCGGGGGCCACAGCGGGCGAACGGAGCGGCGCCCAGAAAAAATAGTAAGTGCAGTTAGATCCCTGCACTATGCCCTACGTATCCTGATACTTAGTTTATAATGTCTGGACCCATGAAAGAACTCTTTAAAAAAAGTTTAAAGAGTTCATCCCCCTTTCCTTAAAATAAAAATAAAATTATTTAACCAATAAAAAAAATAAACATCATGGGCATCGCCGCATGCAAAAATGCCCATACTATTAAAATATAACAATATTAAGGGCCTACGGCAATTTTCGTAACGGGAGAAAAAAATATTTAAACAGCCAATTTGCCACTTTTGTCACTTCAACTACCCAATATTTTTTTTAGAAAAAGTGATCAAAAGGTCGCACACACTTAAAATTGGTATCACTGAAAAGAACAGATCGTCCTGCAAAAAATTAGCCCGCACACAGCCCCGTACACATAACTACAAGAAAGTTATAGGGGTCAGAATATGGTTATAAATTATTATTTTTTCCTTAAAGGTTTAAAAAATAAATAATCTGTATTAAATCGCAAGAAAAATTATACAAGTGTGATATCGTTGGAGAATGAAGATAATAGGTCAATTTTACTGCTTAGTGTACAGTGTAATAAAAAACAAAAAACCTTTATCAGAATATATTTATACTGTATATGTATAAATATATAATGTTTCCATTTAATATACACAGTATAATATTAACAGATAGTACACTGTTTTAGATTCAAACAAATTTTTTTGTACATATTTGCCTCATAAGTACAGAAATATTGTAAAGATCTTTACAGAAATCATTAAAAATGATAATGACATCTTATACATTATAAGACAGCTTTTCCACTCGATTTTAGTACACTGTTTTATATGTAAGCATGCATTATTTGTACCAAGTGAAATGTACTATCAAGATTTAAATAATTTAAATAATAAATAAATGGATTCAGTGTCACATAGCTTCTATGTGCAATACAGTAGACTTCTCCTGCTGTTATCTGAAAACAGCCACTGCTGAAACTCACTTCAGTTCAAAGACAGGCCTCAAAGATTAAGCCAAAATATACTGATCTTTCCATATGCTCTTCAACAAGCCCTGCTGTGATGACAGAGATCCAGCCCTGGGCAAGGACTGAGCATGACCTCACTATGCACTGTGATGTCGAATTTAGTGCTGTGAACATAACAGTTATGTGCTGTTTGCTTTTCCCCAATACCACTTCAAATATACTGTCTATGCTTGTACTTGTTGTAGAAATACAGATAACAGTGATCTGTGTCCAAAGTGTTCTCTCTTTTGTATTACCCCTTAGAATTAGGTGACAATTGCTATTAGGGTACTTTCACACTAGTGGCAGGACGGATCCAACAGGATGTTCACCCTGTCGGATCTGTCCTACCGCTATTTCGCCGTGCCGCCGGACTGCCGCTCCGTCCCCATTGACTATAATGTGGACGGGGGCGGAGCTCCAGCGCAGCACGGCAGTGCGCGGTGAGAGGCCGCCGGACTAAAAAGTCGGAAATGCAGTACTTTTAGTCCGGCGGCCTCTCGCTGTGCAGTGTCGTGCTGCACCGGAGCTCTGCCCCCGTCCCCATTATAGTCAATGGGGACGAAGCAGCAGTCCGGCGGCACGGCGAAATAGCGGCAGGACGGATCCGACAGGGTGAACAGTCTGTCGGATCCGTCCTGCTGCTAGTGTGAAAGTACCCTTACAATATATTTCCAGTTTTACATTTTCTGGGTTTAACTCCTTCTGGACACAGCACAGTTTTTACCTTCCTGACCAAGCCAAATTTTGCAAATCTGACATGTCAATTTATGTTGTAATAACTTCGGAATGCTTTTACTTATCCAAGCCATTATGAGTTTGGGTTGATGTGTTTTACCTTTTATTTATAAAAATAAAAAAATCCAAAATTCACATAAAAATTAGCACAATTAGCAATTTTCTAAATTTGAATTTATCTGCTTATAAGACAGTGATATCCCCAAATATTTAATTTACCATACGCTATGTCTACTTTATGTTGATATCATTTTGCGAATGTTATTAAAAAAATTTAGGACCTTAGAAGGCTTAGAATTTTAGAAGCAATATTTTAAGTATTCAAGAAAATTTTCAAAACCAACTTTTTTTAAGGACCAGTTCAGTTCTGAAGTGACTTTGAGGGGCTTTCCTGATAGAAACCACCAATAAATGACCACATTTTAGAAATTACACCCTTCAAATTAATCAAAACTGATTTTAGAAACCTTGTTAACCCTTTACATGTTCCTCAGGAATTAAAGCAAAATGGAGTTGAAATAAAAAAAAAAGTGTGCAGATTTTTCATTTTAATCCATTTTCCCTGTAACACAGTAAGGATTAACAGCAAAACAGAAACACCCCATATTGGTGGTAAACTGCTGTATGGGCACAGTCCAAGGCTCAAAAGGGAATTAGTGCGATATGGTTTATGGAGGGCAGATTTTGCTGGAATGATTTTTGGGTACCAAGTAACATTTTTTTTCCAATTTTTTTTTACTTTAGCCCCAAATTTTGCATTTTTTACAAGGCGTAACAAAGCAAGGTGACGAGGTGACAAAAAAATGGCTGTTCTCACATAGTTCTTTGCGGCGTTTACCCGACAGGGTAAATCATATAATATTTTTATAGAGTTGGTCGTTATGGACGCAGTGATATCTAATATGTCTTTTTTTTACACTTTAAACTTTTATTTTTAATAAAACACTTTATTTTTTTTACATGCTGTATTGTACTGCATTGAAACTGTCAGTTTCACACTGATAGTTCACCTATGAGACTCAGCCTGGGGGTGCGGGTTTGGAACTCACTTCCACTGCACTGCACATGCATGGTGCATGTCAGGAAGGGGCTAACATATTTTAAGGAATCATAAATAAGTTAAAATACTACCACCCTTCTCATATAGGGATTAATGGCAAGAGGAATGGCATTCATCTGCTGATCTACCCCTGGCCTGTGTATAAGAAAATACAGTTAGGGCCATATATCTTTGGACAGAGACAACATTTTTCTAATTTTTGTTTTGTACATTACCACAATGGATTTTGAACAAAACAGTGCAGATGCAGTTGAAGTTCAGACTTTCAGCTTTAATTCAGTGGGTTGAACAAAATAATTTCATAAAAATGTGAGGAACTAAAACATTTTTTAAACTGAATCCCTTCATTTCAGGGGCTCAAAAGTATTCGGACAAATTAAAGAATTGTAAATAAAATTTAAATTTCTAATACTTGGCTGAAAACCCTTTGTTGGCAATGACTGCCTGAAGATGGACATCACCAGAGGCTGTGTTTCCTCCTTTTTAATGCTCTGCCAGACCTTTACTGCAGCGGTTTGCAGTTGCTGTTTGTTTATGGGCCTTTCTGTCTGAAATTTAGTCTTTAACAAGTTAAATGCATGCTATATTGGGTTCAGATCAGGTGATTGACTTGGCCATTCAAGAATATTTCACTTCTTTTCTGTAATAAACTCCTGGGTTGCTTTGGCTTTATGTTTTGGTTCATCTGTCTATCCGATCAATCAGTTTGGCTGCATTTGGCTGGATTTGAGCACACAGTATGTCTCTGAAAACCACAGAATTGATCCGGCTGCTTCTGTCCTGTGTCACATCATCAATAAACACTAGGGACCCAGTGCCACTGGCAGCCATGCATGCCCAAGCCATCACACTGCCTCCACCGTGTTTTACAGATGATGTGGTATGCTTTGGATCATGAGCTGTACCATGACTTCACCATACTTTTGTCTTTCCATCATTCTGGTAGAGGTTGATTTTAGTTTCATCTGTCCAAAGAATGTTCTTCCAGGAGTGTGCAGGTTTTTTTTAAGGTGTGTTTAGCAAAGCCTAATCTAGCCTTCTTGTTCCTGAGGCTTATACGTGGCTTTAACCGTGCAGTGAACCCTCTGTATTTCCTTTATGCAGTCTTCTCTTTATGGTAGATTTAGGTATGGATACGCCTATATCCTGGAGAGCGTTGTTCACTTGGTTGGCTGTTGTAAAGGGGTTTATCTTCACCATGGTAATTATTCTGCGACTGGTTAAAAAGCTCCATTTATACAAGCAGGCAAATAACGCGAGTTCGTGAGCGTTCGCGTGTTTGGTTTCAAGTGTGTTTGTTTTAAGTGTGTGACTTTAGATTATGTGACTTGAGATTCAGGGACTAGAGTAAGTTATATACTTATCACTGCACTATATTGTATTTTTCTCTTTCTTGCGTAATTCCCAGTATTGTGTCTAATGTATGCAGTCCTGGAACCAGTGGCGTAACTACCGGGGAAGCAGGGGAAGCAGCTGCTTCGGGGCCCGGCGCCCCGGCAGCGTGTGTGACAGTTTATTTTCAAGTTAGTTAAATATCGATTCTTGTCTTACTGTTCAGGGCCCCTTCACAGCAGCAGCGGCGGCTGACCAGGCCCCCTCGCTAATGTGATCTAATCTTACTGTCTCCTGATGTGTCTGGGATTCGAACCCACAACCTCCAATGTATCAGTGTATCAGAGGCAAAGCATTTACCCACACAGCCATAAAGGATGCATTGCAACTGATTGAAAAAATATGAGACTTCTACTGTTATAGCTGGCTAAGTGTACATCTATACACATGACAGATGCCCCAACACACCCAGCACTGCTATATCTCTATATCACAGCTGTCCCAGCACACTCAGCTCTGATATATCTCTATATATGAGCAGCTGTCATGTGTATAGATGCACACTTAGCCAGCTATAACAGTAGAAGTCTCATATTTTTTCAGTCTGCAGCAAGGCAGCTCTTATGGTTTTGTGGTTAAGTGCTTTGCCTCTGATACAGAAGGTCGTGGGTTCGAATCCCAGCAGAAACTTTTCTGAAATACAAGCACCGACTCCATATATGGACATACAGGATGGGACACAGGAAGAGGCTGCATCGCATCGCTGACATGAAGGTAAGTAGAAGTGTTTGTTTATTTTATTTTTTAATACCCGACTGTTACTGCCATGGGGGGAGCGGGAGGCACTTGATACTGGCACATGGGGGGAGGGGGTTGGCACCTGATACTGGCACATGGGGGGGAGAGGCACATGATACTGGCACATGGGGGGGAGAGGGGTTGGCACCTGATATTGGCACCTGGGGGGAGGGGGGGTTGGCACCTGGGGGGGGAGAGGCACCTGATACTGGCACATTGGGGGAGAGGCACTTGATACTGGCACTTTTTTGTGGGGGGGGGGGAGATGGCACTATGATACTGGGACATGGGGGGAGGAGAGAGGCACTTGATACTGGCATGTGGGGGGGGGGGTTGGCACTTGATACTGGCACATGGGTGGGTTTGGCACTATGATACTGGCACATGGGGGGGAGAGGCACTTGATACTGCCACTTTTTCTGGGGGGGAGATGGCACTATGATACTGGGACAAGGGGGAGGAGAGAGAGAGGCACTTGATACTGGCACATGGGGGGGTTTGGCACTATGATACTGGCACATGGGGGTTGGGAAGGAGAGAGGCACTTGATACTGGCACATGGGGGTGGGAGATGGCACTATGATACTGGGACATGTGGGGGGGAGGAGAGAGGCACTTGATATTGGCACATGATGGGGGGCATCTATGGGGACACTTACTGGCACATTATTGGGGGGCATTATGGGGGACACTAGGCCGGCAGCCTATCAGAGGCCGGACACTGAGTGGCATCTACTGGGGCACTATATATGGGGCATTTTATACTGGTACATTATGGGGGGCACTAGCAGGAAGGGGGGAGAGGAGCACTATGGGGGAATTTACTGGGGGCACTATATAGGGGTATTTTATACTGGGACATTATGGGGGCACTATGGGGACATTAGCTCAACTGGGGGCATTACAAGGGGGTATTTTTGCACTGTCACATTATAAGGAGAATTATTACTACTGGGGGGGCATTATAGAGGGCTTTATTACTCCCCCATGGTATGACCCCCTAGTAGCAGCACCAGCCTCTCCCTGCTCTGCTATCCCTCTGCCCCTTCTCCAAATCCTTATTATGAAATCTTTCTCATTAGGATAAAGCACAACATCAGCTCCGCCGAGCCCCCGACCAAAGTGTGGAAGTGGCGTCCGAGATCCCCAAGGGCCAAGTAACTAAGTTTTCATATGAAATATGTTTATGTTATACACATATAGCCTACACTGTGCCCCACAATATACAGTATACCGCTACACTGTGCCAAATGAGTGGGGTTTACACAGGAGGAGGGAGGTGCGAAGCGCGCTGGAGGGGCCCTTACAAATATTTGCTGTGGGGCCCAGTCACTTCTAGTTACGCCCCTGCCTGGAACAAATATATTAGTTCAAAATGTGAGCAAATTGCCCGTTTGGAATCACACATCAAGTATCTAAACGGGCGAGTTACAACACTGAGAGACGTTGACAATTTGAAAAAGAGTTTTCTGTTCACTGAGCAAGCACTCTTTGGGGTAGATGGGAAGGAGGGTGGTAGCGAGGAGGCTGAGGAAAGTGAGATAGCTAGCTGGGTAACAGTTAGAAAGCGGGGTAGAGGGAAGAGTGCCAGGGAGGCTAGCCCTGATCTGACACACCCCAACAAGTTTGCAAGGTTGGCAGATGAGGGGGATGTCAGTTCAGAGAGAGCACTGCTGCAGTCGGACACTTCCTCTACCAGGCAGGGGAATGTCGACTCCAATAAGCAGGGGACTAGGAGAGCAGGGCAGGCCATACAGGTGCTGGTAGTGGGAGACTCAATTATTAGGGGTACAGATAGGGCAATCTGTCACAAAGACCGGAATCGTCGAACGTTGCGTTGTCTTCCTGGCGCCCGAGTTCAACAAATCGCGGATCGGGTTTACAAATTACTGGGAGGGGCTGGAGAAGATCCAGTGGTCATGGTCCGTATCGGAACCAATGACAAAGTTAGATGTAGGTGGAGCGTCCTTAAAAAACATATTAGGGATTTAGGTCAAAAGCTTAGGGCAAGGACCTTAACCCCTTAAGGACCGGGCTCATTTTCACCTTAAGGACCAGGCCATTTTTTGCAAATCTGACCAGTGTCACTTTAAGTGCTCATAACTTTAAAACGCTTTGACTTATCCAGGCCGTTCTGAGATTGTTTTTTCGTCACATATTGTACTTCATGACACTGGTAAAATGAAGTCAAAAAAATTATTTTTTTTGCACAAAAAAATACCTAATTTACCAAAAATTTGGAAAAATTTGCAAATTTCAAAGTTTCAGTTTCTCTACTTCTGTAATACATAGTAATACCCCCAAAAATTGTGATGACTTTACATTCCCCATATGTCTACTTCATGTTTGAATTGTTTTGGGAATGATATTTTATTTTTTGGGGAAGTTATAAGGCTTAGAAGTTTAGAAGCAAATCTTGAAATTTTTCAGAAATTTACAAAAACTCAATTTTTAGGGACCACTACAGCTCTGAAGTCACTTTGCGAGGCTTACATAATAGAAACCACCCAAAAATTACCCCATCTAAGAAACTACACCCCTCAAGGTATTCAAAACTGATTTTGCATACATTGTTAACCCTTTAGGTGTTGCACAAGAGTTATTGGCAAATGGGGAGGAAATTTGAGAATTTCATTTTTTTGTCTAATTTTTCATTTTAACCCATTTTTTCCACTAACAAAGCAAGGGTTAACAGCCAAACAAGATTGTATCTTTATTGCCCTGACTCTGCCGTCTACAGAAACACCCAATATGTGGCCGTAAACTACTGTATGGCCACACAGCGGGGCGTAGAGTGAAAGGTGCGCCGTATGGTTTTTGGAAGGCTGATTTTTATGGACTGGTTTTTTGACACCATGTCCCATTTGAAGCCCCCTGATGCACCCCTAGAGGAGAAACTCCCTAAAAGTGACCCCATCTAAGAAACTACACCCCTCAAGGTATTCAAAACTGATTTTACATACGTCGTTAACCCTTTAGGTGTTGCACAAGAGTTATTGGCAAATGGGGATGAAATTTGAGAATTTCATTTTTTTGCCTAATTTTCAATTTTAACCCATTTTTTACACTAACAAAGCAAGGGTTAACAGCCAAACAAGACTGTATCTTTATTGCCCTGACTCTGCTGTTTACAGAAACACCCCATATGTGGCCGTAAACTACTGTACGGGCACACAGTAGGGCGTAGAGTGAAAGGTGCGCCGTTTGGTTTTTGGAAGGCTGATTTTGCTGGACTGTTTTTTTGACACCATGTCCCATTTGAAGCCCCCCTGATGCACCCCTAGAGTAGAAACTCCATAAAAGTGACCCCATCTAAGAAACTACACCCCTCAAGGTATTCAAAACTGATTTTACAAACGTTGTTAACCCTTTAGGTGTTGCACAAGATTTTATGGAAAATAGAGACACAATTTCAAAATTTCAAATTTTTGGCAGATTTTCCATTTTAATATTTTTTTTCCAGTTACAAAGCAAGGGTTAACAGCCAAACAAAACTCATTATTTATGGCCCTGATTCTGTAGTTTACAGAAACACCTAATATGTGTTCGTAAACCGCTGTACGGGCACACGGCAGGGCGCAGAAGGAAAGGAATGCCATACGGTTTTTGGAAGGCAGATTTTGCTGGACTGGTTTTTTTGACACCATGTCCCATTTGAAGCCCCCCTGATGCACCCCTAGAGTGGAAACTCCAAAAAAGTGACTCCATTTTAGAAACTACGGGATAGGGTGGCAGTATTGTTGGTACTAGTTTAGGGTACATATGATTTTTGGTTGCTCTATATTACACTTTTTGTGCAGCAAGGTAACAAGAAATAGCTTTTTTGGCACCGTTTTTTTTTTTTGTTATTTACAACATTCATCTGACAGGTTAGATCATGTGGTAATTTTATAGAGCAGGTTGTCACGGACGCGGCGATACCTAATATGTATACATTTTTTTTTATTTATGTAAGTTTTATACAATAACTTCATTTTTAAAACCAAAAAAATGTTTTAGTGTCTCCATAGTCTAAGAGCCATAGTTTTTTCAGTTTTTGGGCGATTATCTTGAGTAGGGTCTCATTTTTTGCGGGATGAGATGACGGTTTGATTGGCACTATTTTGGGGTGCATATGACTTTTTGATCGCTTGCTATTACACTTTTTGTGACGTAAGATGGCAAAAAATGGCTTTTTTTACACTGTTTTTATTTTTATTTTTTTTACGGTGGTCATCTGAGGGGTTAGGTCATGTGATATTTTTATAGAGCCGGTCGATACGGACGCGGTGATACCTAATATGTATACTTTTTTTATTTATGTAAGTTTTACACAATCATTTCATTTTTGAAACAAAAAAAAATCATGTTTTAGTGTTTCCATAGTCTAAGAGCCATAGTTTTTTCAGCTTTTGGGCGATTATCTTGAGTAGGGTCTCATTTTTTGCGGGATGAGATGACGGTTTGATTGGTACTATTTTGGCGTACATGCGACTTTTTTGATTACTTTTATTACCTTTTTTGGGAAGTAAGGTGGGCAAAATTTCAATTTTCTCATAGTTTTTATTTTTTTATTTTTATGGCGTTCACCGTGCGGGGAAAGTAACATGACCGTTTTATAGATCAGGTCGTTACGGACGCGGCGATACCTAATATGTGTAGTTTATTTTATTTTTTTAATTTTTATTCAGTGATAAATGTTTTTTTTTTTTATCTTAACTTTTTCACTTTTTTTTACATTTTTTTGACCCAGACCCACTTGGTTCTTGAAGATCCAGTGGGTCTGATGTCTGTATAATACAGTACAGAACAATATATATTGTTCTGTACTGTATTTTACTTACACTGAACAGATCTGTGCTTTTAGCACAGATCTGTTCAGCACCATGGACAGCAGGACGCCTGAGCAGGCGTCCTGTTGCCATGGGAACCCTCCCCGTCTGCTCAGAACTTCGCAGACGGGGAAGGGTAAGCACAGGGCTGAGGGGGGCTCTCTGGGAGCTCTCTCCCTCTCCATCGGGGGGCTGCAAAGGCACAGCAGCCCCCCGATGGAGAGGGAGGGAGCTCCCTGACGATGACAGTTAACTTTTTCCATACAGCGGTCCGTACGGACCGCGGTATGGAAAGGGTTAAACGGCTGACATCTGCACAGATGTCAGCCGTTTATACCAGGGTGCCAGCAATGTGCTGGCACCCTGGTATAACCACTAGACACCAACGATCATTCATGGGGAGGCGGGCGGGGGATCGCGATCCCGCCTGCCGCACCGCCCGCCTCCCGCAACGCCCCCACCGCATGCGACACCCCCCCTGCACCACCCGCCGGCATCAAATCATGCAGGGGTGCAGGGGGGGGTGAATAATAATGATTTTAGCCACTCTAAAGTTTCTGATCCCCGCGGTCAGGGACCGCAGGCATCAGAAACTGCAAAAAGCGCAGCAAACCGCAGGTCTGAATTGACCTGCGGTTTGCTGCGATCGCCGACACGGGGGGGTCACATGACCCCCCCTGGCGTTGTCACAGGATGCCGGCTGAAGAATTTCAGCCGAAATCCCGTTCCGTTTAACCCCTCGGGCGCCGGAATCCCGATTTAAAAGTTAGGACGTACCGGTACGCCCTTGGTCCTTAAGGACTCGGGAAATAGGGCGTACCGATACGCCCTGCGTCCTTAAGGGGTTAAAGGAAGTATTTTCCGAAATACTGCCGGTACCACGAGCCACACAAGAAAGGCAGCGGGAGGTTAGGGAGGAAAACCAGTGGCTCAAGAACTGGTGTAGCAAGGAGGGGTTTGGAATCCTGGATGGAGAACTGGGCCAATTTCTCTCTTGGCTACAGGCTCTATCGAAGGGATGGGCTGCACCTCAATGGGGAAGGTGCAGCTGTGTTGGGGAGAAGATGGCTAGAAGGTTGGAGGAGTGTTTAAACTAGGGACTGGGGGGAGGATAATTACATTATAGGATGGGAATATAGTGCAGATAGAGACCGGGGGCAAGGTAATGGGACTGGAGGAGGAATGGATGGAGGGACTAGAACAGTTCAGAAGGAAAGGTGTAGGGTAAATACATATACATAAACCTCTTAATTGTATGTATACTAATGTCAGAAGCCTGACTAATAAAACTGGGGAACTGGAATTAGTGATGTGTGAGGAGGACTATGACATAGTGGGAATAACTGAGACATGGCTGTATGATAGCTATGACTGGGTGGTTAATGTACAGGGTTACAGTCTGTTTAGAAAGGATCGCTAAAACTGGTGAGGGGGAGGGGTCTGCCTTTATGCAAAGTCCTGTCTAAAGCCCACAGTCCGAGAAGATATAAGTGAGGGACATGAACATGTGGAGTCACTGTGGGTAGAAATACATGGAAGCAAAAACAATAATAAATTATTAATAGGAGTTTATTATAAATCACCTAATATACCAGAGTCCACAGAAAATCTACTACTAAACGAGATAGACAAGGCAGCAAATCATAATGAGGTGGTTATTATGGGGGACTTCAACTACCCAGATATAGACTGGGAAACTGAAAGCGGTACATCTCATAAAGGAAACAGGTTCTTGGCAATAACCAAAGGCAATTACTTTTCCCAACTTGTTCCGGACCCGACTAAAGGGACGGCCATACTAGACTTAGTATTAACCAATAGACCTGACAGAACAACAGATGTGCAGGTTGGGGGACACCTGGGAAATAGTGACCATAAAGTAATAACCTTCCAATTATCATTCAAAAGAGTGTTTCTTCATGGAGGAACAAAATTACCAAACTTCAAAAAAGCTAAATTTAGCCAACTACGAGAGGCCATAGGCCTAACTAACTGGGACAAAGTCCTTAAAAAAATAAAAATACAGCCACAAAATGGGATATTTTTAAAAGCATCCTAAAATCTAATAGTGAGAGGTACATACCTTATAGGAATAAAGGGTTAAGGAACAAGAAGAAACCAATGTGGATAAATAGAAATAAATAAATGACAAAAAGAAAGCATTTAAAATCACTAAAACCGGAGGGTAGCGAGGAAGCACTGAAAAACTATAAGTAAAAAATAGAATATGTAAAAAACTAATAAAACCGACCAAACTAGAGACCGAGAGATTAATTGCCAAAGAGAGCAAAAAACTAACCCTAAAATATTCTTCAATTATATAAATGGTAAAAAGTATAAATCTGAAGGTGTCGGCCCTTTACACAGTGATGAGGGGGGAGTTGCAGAGAGCGATGAGGAGAAAGCAAAGCTATTAAATATTTTTTTCTCCAACTGTATTCACTGAAGAAAATAAACTGTCAGATGAAATGCAGGATGTAAAAGTAAATTCCCCATTAAAAGTGTCCTGTCTGACCCAGGAAGAAGTACAGCGGCGTCTTAAAAAGATTAAAATAGACAAATCGCCAGGACCGGATGGCACCCTCCCCCCCCGTTTCCTAAGAGAATTAAGTAATGTCAAAGCCAGACCCTTATTTCTGATATTTAAGGACTCTATACTGTCAGGGAGTGTTCCGCAGGATTGGCGCATAGCAAATGTGGTGCCAATATTCAAAAAGGGAGGAAACTATAGGCCGGTGAGTTTAACATCTGTCGTTGGTAAACTTTTTGAAGGTTTTCTAAGAGATGCTATCTTGGAGTACCTCAATGAAAATAAGCAAATAACGCCATATCAGCATGGCTTCATGAGGGATTGGTCATGTCAAACTAATTGAATCAGATTCTATGAGGAGGTAAGTTCTAGACTTGACAGCGGCGAATCAATGGATGCCGTATATCTGGTCTTCTCCAAAGCATTTGACACTGTACCGCATAAAAGGTTAGTATATAAAATAAGAATGCTTGGACTGGGTGAAAATGTCTGTATGTGGGTAAGTAACTGGCCCAGTAATAGAAAACAGAGGGTGGTTATTAATGGTACACACTCAGATTGGGTCACTGTCACTAGTGGAGTACCTCAGTGGTCAGTACTAGGCCTTATCCGCTTCAATATATTTATTAATGATCTTGTAGAAGAATATTTTTTTTGCAGATGACTAGTGTTTAGCGCGAATATTCGAATAGCAAATTTTTTTATCGAATATCGGCACTTCGCTAATTCGCGAATATAGTGCTATATATTCTTTTTTTACATTTTTTATTTATTTTTGTTACCCTAGCTTTTCAAAAGGCGGTACTTTTAAGAGATGATTCCCTGCTCACTGCCCGCTCAAGTCAGTGCCCGTTGCCGCCTCTATCTACTTCCCGTGCGCATGGAGCGTCCCCATCACCATGGGAATGCCTCCATGCTAGAATGTACTGTCAGATTTGAGAACCAAGTTGCAATCGCAATGCGAATAATATAATAACGATTTTAACTTGCACCTGGTTTACAATGGTTGGCTTTCTTGAATTAGCGAAGATGGAGAATATTTCGTTTTGACTAATAAATATATTAGTCATCCTCGCTAATTGAAAGTAATTTAGTAAACCAGGTCCAAGTTGAAATCCCAATGCGATTAATTCAAGTTATATTAATCGCATTGCGATTTTAACTCGAAGCTGCTGCTGGGTCTTTAATGGAATGGGTCAGCTTGCTAGAATTAACGAAGTTAACGAATATGGAATCTAGCAGTGCTAATTTATAATCGCAATGCGATATTTGCTATTATTATTATTAACCGCGTTGCGAATCCAACTTTTATAATCCACTATTCTTAGATACAGTACTATATTTGTTATCCGACTGTTAATTCTCCCAATACCACCATTATCAAAATTGCCTAAGTTGTAATCGCAATGCGATAATATTTGCTATTATTAACCGCATTGCGAATCCAACTTTTATAATGCACTATTCTGACATACAGTACTATATTTGTTTTATTAGTTAATTCTACCAATACTACCTATAGCAAAATCGCAAAAGCTGGAATTGCAATGCAATAATATTATTCGCATACAGTGCAATGCTAACTTTTGTGGAGCAATAAAACATAGGGAGATAAATCGCCTTACTCGATAATTACATAGTTGTCATTATCGCTTAATGCGATAATAACTTAAATTGAGGAAGATGTAGAATACTTCGCTATCTTCGTTGATGTAGATTCTACATCAACGAAGATAGCGAAGTATTCTACATCAACGAAGATAGCGAAGTATTCTACATCAATGAAGATAGCGAAGTATTCTACATTGTACAATACTTCGCTATCTTCGTTGATGTAGAATACTTCGCTATCTTGAGTCTTTTATTAATATAAAGACATAGTATATAGTACTATATTTGGGTTAAATCTAGATCTACAAGATTAAAGATTATAGAATAGGAAAGTTGCCTTATTATTAAGTTATAAGGCAATTAGAAGTTATAATTTATAACTTCTAATTCTAAGCTTAAAAATCGCAATATGCGAATGATTAAATCGCATATTAATCGCGATAAATACAAAAATGACAAATATTCGATTTAGACAAATATAAGACGAATATTCATGCGAATATTCGTGAAATATCGCGAAATAGAATATGGCACCTCCCGCTCAACACTACAGATGACACCAAAACTGTGTAAAGTAATTGACATAGAAGAGGACAGTATACTGCTATAAATGGATCTGGATAGATTGCAGGCTTGGGCAGAGAAGTGGCAGATGAGGTTTAACACTGACAAATGTAAGGTTATGCACATGGGTAGGAATAATACAAGTCACCCGTACATACTAAATGGAAAAACACTGGGTAACACTGACATGGAAAAGGACTTAGGAATTAGGAATATAGCAAACTAAGCTGTAAAAACCAGTGTCAGGCAGCTGCTGCCAAGGCCAATAAGATATTGGGTCGTATCAAAAGGGGCATAGATACCCGTGATGAGAACATAGTCCTACCACTTTACAATTCATTGGTCAGACCACACATGGAGTACTGTGTACAGTTCTGGTCTCCTGTGAACAAGGCAGGCATAGCAGAGGTGGAGAGGGTTCAGAGGAGAGCAACTAAAGTAATTATGGGAATGAGAGAATTACAGTACCCTGAAAGATTATCAAAATGATGCTTATTCACTTTAGAAAAAAGACGACTGAGGGGAGATTTAATCACCATGTATAAATATAAATAAGGGATCAGTACAGAGATCTCTCCCAACATCTATTTATCCCCAGGACTGTGACTATGACAAGGGGACATCCTCTGTGCCTCGAGGAAAGAAGGTTTGTACACAAACATAGAAGAGTATTCTTTACGGTAAGAGCAGTGAGACTATGGAACTCTCTTCCTTAGGAGGTGGTGATAGTAATTTCACTAAAATTGTTCAACCTGGGCCTGGATGTATTTCTGGAGTGTAATAATATTACAGGCTATAGCTAGTAGAGAGGGGTCGTTGATCCAGGAAGTTATCTGATTGCCTGAATGGAATCGGAAAGGAATTTTTTTCCACTTAAGTGGGGAAAATTGGCTTCTACCTCACAGTTTTTTTTTGCCTTCCTCTGGATCAACTTGCAGGATAACAGGCCGAACTGGATCGACACATGTCTTTTTTCGGCCTTATATACTATGTTACTATCCACCACTATTGTCTTCCATGGGCATCCAGGTCTTTTTGCATTGTTGAGGTCACCAGTGCTTTCTTTATTTCTCAGGATGTACCAAACTGTAGATTTTGCCATTCCTAATAGTGTAGCAATTTCTCTGACAGGTTTTTTCAGTTTTCGCAGATGAAGGATGACTTGTTTCACCTGCATTAAGAGCTCCTTTGACCGCATGTTTAATTCTCAGCAAAATCTTCAAAATGCAAGCACCACACCTTAAATCAACTCCAGGCCTTTAATGTGCTTAATTAAGAATGAAATAATGAAGGAATTGCCCACGAAACTGCCTTTAAGTCAATTGTCCAATTACTTTTGGTCCCTTTAAAAAACAGGGTGCCACATGTAAAGGAGCTGAAACTTCTAAACCCTTCATCCAATTTTAATGTGGATACCCTCAAATGAAAGCCAAATATCTGGACTTTACGTCCATGTTCATTATATAACTATAACTTGAATATGTTTTAGTAAACAGGTAACTTGTACAAAACTTGTGTCAGTGTCCAAATATATATGGACCTAACTGTAAATCATTGGGAATGGATGTTTCAGAATAAAATTGGCCATACACATTAGACAAATATTGGCTTCCCAGAGCTAGATTTACAGTGTCATAGCAAAGGGCCTGAAAACTTCTGTCCATGCAAAATTTCAGTTTTTTCCTTTTTAATACATTTGCAAACATTTCTGCATTTTTAAAGTTTTTACTTTCTCAATATGGGATATTTCGTGCAGACAGATGGGGGGAAAACCTGATTTTTTTCTTTCATTTTCAGTCTCACAGGCAATGCTCCGTGGTGAAAAGAATGAAAGTTATCTCTATTTAGGTGCATTTTGTAAGAAAGAATGTACGTGCTCATTCACATATGGTCAGTTGACATTGAGATGCTACAAATGCCCATATTCTGCATTGTTCTATATGTTGTTAATGAATAATGCCAAATGGTACAAATAGAACTTAGTTACCATAATGTAGCACATGCGTGCCTCAAGGTTCTTAGCATTCTGCATCATTTCCAAGGCCCAATTATGACACTATGTCTAACCACAGGAGGGATTTCTTTAAAGTCAGGGTGATTTTAATATAAACATTGCACTTGAGACAATTTCTTTAGCAAAAAAATATATCATCAACACTAGAAGTAGCCATGCTGCTTAATAATTTAACTACATTGTATATTCATGCAATCCACTGAGGTTTGAAAGATACGTAGTGTGACATTGATGTCTCTAATACTGGAGACTTTGTGTAGCATAAATTGCATAAGAAAAGGAAAAATGTGACAACTAAATGTTCCATATTTTACAAACATATTGGAGAAGACACTAATAGTTTACTGACATACCAAGACCTAAAACTGCCTCACATTGCTTTCTTAATGCACATGTACTTTCTATCACATAAAATTGAATGTGGATTTATATTCAGTTAACTAATCATATTACCAGAAGAGGTCAGGGTCAAAAGTGTAATAAACTATGTAAGCAGACATGAACAACAATTTTAAGTAAACTCATGAAAACAAGAGTATAACTATTATATATATAATTATGTAAGCGGTAATTAGTACGCAGGAGGCACTGAAAGGGAAGCATTGTACCAGCAGTACTAAACCCCCCATTGTCTTCTTCCGGGCACCGTGTCCCGAGGTCTGACCTAAGGCCGATGGGGGTCTGATCTGAGGCTGATGGGGCTCTGATCTGAGGCTGATGGGGCTCTGATCTGAGGATGATGGGGCTGACGGGTCTGATAAAAAAATATATATACTTCTCACAAAAAGTAAGGGATATTTGACTTGTGGGTGAAATTTCAGGATGAGCCTAAAATGCACTCTAACCTTTACAGGTGAACTTAATGTGATTTTTTCTAAACTTTTGAATGCACATGCCCAACTGTTCAATATTTTAGTACTTTTTGCACAAATTGCTGTTCTCTAAAAAGGGGCTTAATGGAAAAATTGACAACAGTTGTTTGCTTCATGAATGGCCCAATAATTTCCTGAATCAATTAGCATTGGTATTTAAACAGTCCTCCTCATCATGCTGTTCACATTTTGAAATCATGAGACCAAGACGACACCTAACAATCAATCAACAGTACCTTGCCTTTATGAGATTTCAAGCAATATGTTCTCAGACGGAAGTGGCCACAGAGCTTAAAGTGTCACAGAGTGTCATCGGCACATTGCAACAGAGATACAGAGAGAATAGAAGAGTCACAGAAAGGCATAGATTTGATTTTCTTTTGGTCACATCCCACACTGATGATCGCTTCATTGTGAACAATACCCTGCGGAACCAGATGATAAATGCCACACAACTCCAGGGACATTTAAGAGAGGTTAGAGCAGTGCTTCTCAATTATTTTCTGTCATGCCCCCCCTAGGAAGAAGAAAACATTTTGCGCCCCCCGCGCGACTGTAAATAGTATCATTTGTCTATAAAATTGTTATAAGTACACCTCTGCATAACACTGTATCCTTATTAACGTATAAGAGAATAAAAAAAGAAAGAAATATGGATGACGGACACTTATGGGGGGATCTGTGGATGACGGACACTTATTGGGGGGGATCTGTGAATGACGGACACTTATGGGGGGGATCTGTGAATGACGGACACTTATTGGGGGGGATCTGTGAATGACGGACACTTATGGGGGGGATCTGTGAATGACGGACACTTATGGGGGGATCTGTGGATGACGGACACTTATGGGGGGATCTGTGGATGACGGACACTTATGGTGGGATCTGTGGATGACGGACACTTATGGGGGGATCTGTGGATGACGGACACTTATGGGGGGGATCTGTGGCTGGCACTGTTACAGGGGGATCTGTGGATGACGGACACTTATGGGGGGGATCTGTGGATGGCACTGTTACAGGGGGATCTGTGGCTGGCACTGTTATATATGTGCCATCCACAGACCCCCCACCCCATAACAGTGCCATCCACAGTGCCCCCCCAGCCCATAACAGTGCCATCCACAGACCCCCACCCCTTAACTGTGCCATCCACAGATTCCGTGTGTCCGCCGCCGCCGTTTAAAGTTATTAAACATGCCCCCCTCACTCCTAATAGTACCGTATATCCGAATTCCTTCTGTATAATGCCGGCAGGCGGCTGGCGCGTCCCTCAGTGACGTCACTTGTCTGCGCCGCCTGCTTCATTCATAAAGCAGGCGGCGCAGACACGTGACATCACTGAGGGACGCGCCGGCCGCCCGGCCCGCCTGCCGGCATTATACAGAAGAAATTCGGATATACGGTACTATTAGGAGTGAGGGGGGCATGTTTAATAACTTTTAATTCAATAATACATTTTATATTAGTATACCGGAGGGAGCGGTGGGGCGGGGCTATAGTACAGTGACCGCACTGCCCCACCGCTATTGCCGGCCCCCAGCTCCTCCTCCCAGTCCCTCCCCCGGCCCCCGCTCCGTACATCGCGTCCAGCGCCTGCGCCGGCCTCTGATCAGACGGGAGATGAGCGCTTCAACAATGGAAGCGCTCATCTCCCTGCCGCATATTACACTGCGAGCTGTCGGCCGCCCGGCGCCCCTGTTGCTATGGCGCCCTGTGCGGCCGCACAGCCCGCACACCCCAAAGGCCGGCCCTGAACGAGCCCCCCTTTACGGAGCCTGGCGCCCCCCCTGGGGGGCGCGCCCCACTATTTGAGAAGCACTGGGTTAGAGGGACCCAAGTGTCATATCAGACCATTCAAAACCGCTTACATCAGCATGGTCTGCGTGCTAGATAGCCTGCAAGGGTACTTGACCACACCACCAGGCACAGGCATCATAGTCTTGCATGGGCCAGGGAGCATCTATGCTGGACGAGGGACCTGTGGGCCTCAGTGCTGTTCAATGGAAGTCGATTCACACTGAGCAGAAAGAATGGCAATGTTGGAGATGTCAAGAAGAGCGCTATGCATAAGTCACTGTTGTCACCAGACGAGCCTTTGGTGGTAGTGTGGGCAGGTGTGTCTAGTCAATACAGAACTGCCCTAAACTTTGTGAATGTTACTGTCATGATGCGGTGTGGGGGAACTCCACACCGAACACCGATGAGAATCGGGAGATGAATCTAGGCCTGGATACCGTGATAAGGGAGCAGCAGGGCACCTCCTATTGCAACCCTGATCCTAGCCCTGACTCCTAACCGTATGAGCTGACCCAGATTGTAGGAGGGCTCATACACAGGAACCTCAGACCCTGAGTCGCCCTGATGATCCCTGAAATTAAGGTCAGGAACTAGAGACAACCTGTTCCTCCACAAAACGGACAAACAGAAGTCTCCACAGGCCTAGCAAGAAAGATAGGGGAAGACAGTGAACAGCAACTGAATTAGCTGGTAAGAACCCAGTGATACAACAACACACCGGAACAACAAGCACTTACCTGCCGCAGCAATAGGGTGGAACACCAACACCAATAACTACCTGGACCCCCATGCGGACACGATGCATGGCGGCACCAGGCAGAGCTGCTCACTGACTCGTAGTTCCCCCTCCGGGAAATCTCTCACCGAAGGCAGTGACAAACACGGGAAATGTCTAGCAACCATGCTGGACTACAAACACCAAACAAACCAGACATGGAACACAAAACTAGACATAACAACACACCCAGAACATAAATCACACCAATCAAAACAACAGGTGAGGATGGGTAGAGGACATAGAAACAAAGGGAAGAAATAGGAGAGACATTGATGTCTAACTAGGTGGCCCTCACACTGGACAGATGGAAAATCCAAACAGGAGCAAAGCTCCATCACCAACCAAGGTGACCATACCACAGACCTCAAGCTCAGAGCACCAGAA
Organism: Bufo bufo; assembly: GCF_905171765.1. Lineage (NCBI taxonomy): Eukaryota > Metazoa > Chordata > Amphibia > Anura > Bufonidae > Bufo > Bufo bufo. The sequence goes on from NC_053390.1 coordinate 396,792,271, forward strand.
TAAGTAGAGCCATGAGGCCACACCTAGAACACACCTAGATCCACACCTTAACCCCACACACACCAGACTGGGAAGGAACTAAGATAAAGGGAGCAGTGCACAAACATGCATAACAACACGTTGCCCCAGGCAACTGCATGCACAGCAAAGGTGTCATGGCAAACTACAACGACTGAGACACCGCCATGACAGTTACAGGCACATGCCCATACTACTTGAATAACATAATTAATCCAGTCGTTGTGCCTCTGCATGAACAACATAGGCCTAATTACATCTTCATGGACGACCATGCACCAGCTCATCCAGGTAGCATCATTAGGGAACGACTGCTGGAGATTGGGGTACCTCAAATGGAGTGGTCTGCACTTCCTCTGGAACTCAATACCATTGAAAACCTAAGTGATCAGCTGTTGCCATGTAGAGGCTAGTAACTCTGTACACCAGAACCTCAATGACCTGAGGGCCACCCTTCAAGAAGAGTGGGATTGCCATGCCTCAGCAGACAATAAGTCGACTTGAGAACAGCATGAGATATCATGGTCAAGCTGTAATTAATGCTCAAGGCCACATGAAAAGTTTTTGAGACATTGAAATGTTTTTGGGGGTATACCCACTACTGTTGTTGGCATTGCATGCTTCTACTTAAATACCCTACATTCATGATATAATATCACTGTTGCGTGAACTTTAAGTTTTCCATAAATTTCACCTGAAAGCCAAATATTCCTGTTTGTGAGTAATACACTGCTCAAAAAAATAAAGGGAACACAAAAATAACACATCCTAGATCTGAATTAATTAAATATTCTTCTGAAATACTTTGTTCTTTACATAGTTGAATGTGCTGACAACAAAATCACACAAAAAAAATATATGTAAATCAAATTTTTTAACCCGTGGAGGTCTGGATTTGGAGTCACCCTCAAAATTAAAGTGGAAAAACACACTACAGGCTGATCCAACTTTGATGTAATGTCCTTAAAACAAGTCAAAATGAGGCTCAGTAGTGTGTGTGGCCTCCACGTGCCTGTATGACCTCCCTACAACGCCTGTGCATGCTCCTGATGAGGTGGCGGATGGTCTCCTGAGGGATCTCCTCCCAGACCTGGACTAAAGCATCTGCCAACTCCTGGACAGTCTGTGGTGCAACGTGACGTTGGTGTATAGAGCGAGACGTGATGTCCCAGATGTGCTCAATTGGATTCAGGTCTGGGGAATGGGCGGGCCAGTCCATAGCATCAATGCCTTCGTCTTGCAGGAACTGCTGACACACTCCAGCCACATGAGGTGTAGCATTGTCTTGCATTAGGAGGAACCCAGGGCCAACCGCACCAGCATATTGTCTCACAAGGGGTCTGAGGATCTCATCTCGGTACCTAATGGCAGTCAGGCTACCTCTGGCGAGCACATGGAGGGCTGTGCGGCCCTCCAAAGAAATGCCACCCCACACCATTACTGACCCAATGCCAAACCGGTCATGCTGGAGGATGTTGCAGGCAGCAGAACGTTCTCCACGGCGTCTCCAGACTCTGTCACGTCTGTCACATGTGCTCAGTGTGAACCTGCTTTCATCTGTGAAGAGCACAGGGCGCCAGTGGCGAATTTGCCAATCTTGGTGTTTTCTGGCAAATGCCAAACGTCCTGCACGGTGTTGGGCTGTAAGCCCAACCCCCACCTGTGGACGTCGGGCCCTCATATCACCCTCATGGAGTCTGTTTCTGACCGTTTGAGCAGACTCATGCACATTTGTGGCCTGCTGGAGGTCATTTTGCAGGGCTCTGGCAGTGCTCCTCCTGTTCCTCCTTGCACAAAGGCGGAGGTAGCGGTCCTGCTGCTGGGTTGTTGCCCTCCTACGGCCTCCTCCACGTCTCCTGATGTACTGGCCTGTCTCCTGGTAGCGCCTCCATGCTCTGGACACTATGCTGACAGACACAGCAAACCTTCTTGCCACAGCTCGCATTGATTTGCCATCCTGGATAAGCTGCACTACCTGAGCCACTTGTCTGGGTTGTAGACTCCGTCTCATGCTACCACTAGAGTGAAAGCACCGCCAGCATTCAAAAGTGACCAAAACATCAGCCAGGAAGCATAGGAACTGAGAAGTGGTCAGGTCACCACCTGCAGAACCACTCCTTTATTGGGGGTGTCTTGCTAATTGCCTATAATTTCCACCTGTTGTCTATCCCATTTGCACAACAGCATGTGAAATTGATTGTCACTCAGTTTTGCTTCCTAAGTGGACAGTTTGATTTCACAGAAGTGTGATTGACTTGGAGTTACATTGTGTTATTTAAGTGTTCCCTTTATTTTTTTGAGCAGTGTATATATATATATATATATATATATATTGTGGGGATCCGCTCTGGTAGGCAGTGGTAGCGAGTGCAGTATAGAGGCATCACAGACCGGTCTTGGTGTAAAACACAATGCTTTGTTTATTCACACGGTGCATATTTGTGAAAGACGGTGCAGTTCATAGGGAGGGTGGTCACACACAGCAAAATAATAGTTCAAACACAGCAAGTCCCTGCTGCAGGCTACTTGAGGCCTGTTTCAGTCACTTAAAGCAAAGTCTATTTATAGCCAGGAGTAATGTCACCTTTTCTCCTTGGTGAAGTAAGTCCATGGGTCCGGCTCCTAGCCACAGGACATGGATCCCTCCTGGATTCAGCTGCGGATCCCTGCACACTCCTTTACAGGCCTCAGCACGCAGCCCAGCTCACCTCCACTCCTCACTCTCACAGCCAGAGAACACAGAAGCTCCACACTGTGTACCACACCCTTGTTGCTGGTCAGGTTTTAACCCTTCCCTGCAAAACCTGGCCTGGACCGTGGGGAGACAGGCACCCGCCCGCATATCTGCCTGCTCCCAATAAGAGCCGGCCCGGATCCGTTGTTAACAGCGTAACCGCTGCAAAATGCACTTTTCCGGCTCTTACTCTAGCGGGGCCAGGACCCCCGCTGGCACGTACCTCCCGTTTACCACCACCCCAGGTACTCTCCTACAATATATATATATATATATATATATATATATATATATATATATATATATATATATTGTGGGGATTCGCTCTGGTAGGCAGGGTAAGCGGACGCAGTACAGAGGCAAAAACAAGGATGTAAATCAAAGTTCAGTGTTTTATTCACACAATAGGAAAAACAAGAAAAAAGTAACAGTGTTCAGTTTTGGTGCTTGTTCACACCACACAAAGTCCACAGTGCACAAAACCTTCACCTAGTCAGTAGATTTCCACCCACAGTCCACAACAGGCTGTTACGCTGAGCGCTCCGGGTCCCCTGCTGGCCTCGGAGCGCTCACAGCGTATGCCCCCAGGCAGCACTCCAGCGTCTCGGCGTGTGCGTCCTCGCTCTCTAGGGGGCGCACGCGCCGGGACTCTTAGATTCAAAGGACCAGTGCACCGGTGATTGGTGCCTGGTCCAAAGGGGTTATTAAGGGTTAAGGTTGTGAGAGGCAGTGCTGACTTAATTAGGCTGCACCTGTGCACTGCCCATTTATACCTTCTCCTCCCACAGCTTTCTGCCGGATCTTTGTGCCTTGTGCCTCAGAGAAAGCGTTCCTTTCTATGTTAGTTTGCCTTACCTGTTGCCGTACCTGTTGCTACCGTCCACTCGCCTTTGAACCTTTGCCGCCTGCCCTGACCGCTGCTACGTCCGACTTCGCTCTTGCCTTCTCCCTGTGTACCACGCCATATCACCAGCCAGAGAGGTCGAGTTGTTACTAGGGGACACGACCTGGTAGTTACCGCCGCAGCAAATCCATCCCGCTTTGCGGCGGGCTCTGGTGAAGACCAGTAACTGCTTAGAACCGGTCCTCTAGTACAACCCGCGCCATCGCCTCTCTGGTCCAGAGGATCCACTACCTGTCCTGCCGGTACGTGACACAGGCTTTAGAGGCCTGTTTCCCCCATCATACGGCTCTCACAGCTCCACAGCTTCTCTGTCATGGAGGATCATTTTCCAGCTGAACGTGCTGGCTGGGTTTTTATATCCCAGCCAAAACCCGGCCTGGAACCGTGGGGAACAGCCACCCACCCTGCTCTTTGGCTGCTCCCAATAAGAACCGGCCCGTATCAGCTTTACAACCATACTAACAGCTGAAATGTCAGACTGCACTACAGAACTGACACTTCAGGAAAGAAATCAGGTTCTTACCTCACCGAGGCCAGGAACCTCGGTGACACGTATCTTCTGTCAATGACGGCTCCTTGTTCCTTCTTACATACCTTCCCCCTTTGTTCAACCCTGAGGGGGTGAACACTTGCCAGACAGTGTACGCGGGACAGGGCATCCGCGTTTCCCTGTAACCTGCCTGCCCTGTGTTCCATGGAAAACTTAACATATTGCAAAGATAAGAACCACCTGGTGACCCGAGCATTCCTCTCTTTGGCCTGGCTCATCCATTTAAGAGGGGAGTGGTCGGTCACCAGACGGAACCTTCTCCCCAAAAGATAGTAGCGGAGAGACTCGAGTGCCCACTTGATGGCCAGGCACTCTCTCTCCACTATACTGTACCTAGTCTTGGCTGGGGTGAGTTTCCGGCTAAGGAAGACAACGGGATGCTTCTCCCCGTCAATATCGTGAGACAATACAGCCCCGAGACCTACCTTGGAGGCATCGGTCTGCAATATAAACTCCCTTTTGAAGTCGGGCATCACTAAAACCGGGGACCCACACAGGGCCGATTTTAAAGCAGAGAAAGCCTTTTCCGCCTGCTCATTCCAGTGGACTGTCACTGACTTGCGTCCCTTCAAAAGGCCTGTCAATGGTGCGGCGACTGTAGCAAAATTGGGGACAAACCTCATATAGTATCCCACCATACCCAGGAACGACTTTACTTGCAAAGTAGTTACAGGTCGGGGCCAATTCCTAATTGCCTCAATTTTGTTCACCTGAGGTTTGATCATTCCGTGCCCAATGACATACCCCAGGTACTTGGTCTCTTCTAACCCTATCGAACACTTTTTTGGGTTAGCGGTTAAGCCAGCCTTCCTAAGAAAGTCCACTACAGCCTGTACTTTAGGTAAGTGACTTTCCCAGTCAGTGTTATGACAACGATATCGTCCAGGAACGCCGAAGCGTATTGACAATGTGGACGGAGTACAATATCCATTAGCCTTTGAAATGTGGCAGGAGCGCTATGTAGACCAAAGGGTAATACCTTGTACTGATACAGCCCCTCTGGCGCGACAAAAGCTGTTTTTTCTTTGGCAGCCTCAGTCAAGGGTACCTGCCAGTATCCTTTGGTGAGGTCCAACACAGAAAAATACCGGGCTTGGCCCGGGTACCCGGTATGGTTTTAACCGGACTTTCACCTGAGGCTCAGTGATAATGTCATGCCGGATTACGGACGTGCGTCCAGGGAGGTCTGAGAACACATCCGTGTTCCGACTAATGAACTCCCTGGTTTCCTGAGCCTGTTTAGAGGAGAGGCTTTCAGCAATTTTCACGGTGGCAGCCGGTTCCCCTGCTTCAGACCGAGGGGCCAAAACCGCTTCCCCTAGGAACCCTGGTCGTGGGCTGTCTTCTGTACAGGTTTCCCTTTCCCTCCATGGCTTGAGCAGATTCACGTGGTACACCTGCTGCGGCTTTCTCTTCCCTGGCTGGTGTACTTTGTAATCTACCTCTCCAATTTTGTCAAGTACCTCGTAGGACCCCTGCTACCTAGCTAGGAACTTACAGTCGGTACCAGAACCAACACCCGATCACCCAGGTTAAAGTTTCAGACCCGAGCCTGCCGATTATAGACCCTACTCTGGGCTCGCTGCGCTGCCTCCATATGCTCCCTAACCGGAGGTAACACGGTTTCCATCCGTCCCTGCATCTGGGTGACATACTCAGCAACACTTTTGTGCGGTGTGGTTTGTTGTTCCCACGCCTCTTTGGCGACGTCCAATAAACCACGAGGGTGTCTGCCGTATAGCAGTTCGAAGGACGAGAACCCGGTAGAGGCCTGGGGCACTTTTCACACAGCGAACATGAGATAGGGCAGAAGAAGGTCCAAGTCCCTCCCATCTTTAGACACCGCTCTTTTCAACATATTTTTTACCGTCTGGTTAAACCTCTCTACCAGGCCATCTGTTTGCGGATGATACACGGATGTCCGTAATTGTTTTATGTGGAGCAACTTACAGAGTTCCCTCATGACCTTGGACATAAATGGGGTCCCTTGGTCAGTTAGAACCTCCTTAGGCAGACCCACTCTAGAAAACATTTCCATTAACTCCTTAGCTATGAGTTTAGCTGACGTATGACGCAGTGGCACTGCCTTCGGGTACCGCGTGGCGCAGTCGAGGATGACCAGGATGTGCTGGTGCCCTCTAGCTGACTTCGGTACTGGGCCTATGAGATCCATAGCGATCCGCTCGAATGGAACCTCAATAATCGGGAGAGGGACCAGGGGACTACGGAAATGTGGCTAGGGGCTGGTTATCTGGCAGGTTGGGCAGGACTTGCAATACTCTTCTACCTCTCTCAACACACTGGGCCAGTAGAACCTCTGTAGAATCCGGTCTTGCGTTTTCTCCTGGCCCAGGTGTCCCCCAAGAACATGTTGGTGGGCTAAATCCAACAGGAGCTTGCTATACACCTTGATTTTACATTGGTGTATACCCAGTGCACGTAGAGGCATTTATAATTGTGTTTTACATTTGGTCATAGGACCATTGGTTGCCTGCTCTTGACGTGCACTTATTTATTTTTGTGTGTAATCTTAATTGTAGTAAAAATTAACTTTTATTTCGTTATATTTAATATTGACAACTAATAACTAGCCTACTTAAATAATAAATTTAAAACTATCACTAGTGGGCCTGACGGTGCTGCACTATATATATTTTGATCTGCTGACAGCCGTTTGGCATTGGTAACTGTGGCTTTGTTCAGCTGGCTATTTGCCTCTTGATATGCTGAAATGAATGCCAGTGTCCACTATTTGCAACAGTTGTAACTCATTGCCAGCAGGCTGTGCAGTATTGGTGCTGTAGTGCACTGTATTGTGACGAGGATAGCGATACAAGTGCTGCTATAGCTGCCTGCTGCCTATCCTGTTACTGAAAATGGTTCAGTGGCGTTCTGATTACAGCACAATCACTCTTTGTGCTGTCCGGGCGGCGCAGTCACTTGATATGCTATATTCTGCTATTTCGTAGCTAGCACCTTCATAGTCGGCCCTACTGTGGTCTAAAATCTAAATGCTGCCTCCCGACATGTTTCGCCATAGATATGGCGTCTTCAGGGGATCGGGCAGTGTGTGAGGAGAGTGGCGTTCCCGGGTATATTTGAAAACTCCCACTGGTATGACGCGGTACTAATTGAGCAATAGCCTTGCTCCTAACTGAGCCTTGGGCACCACCAGCTGTTCAATATGCTCACCCCGTAGTTGATTTACTCGGTACAGCATCTCCTGTTGAACCACAAAATGGGGGAACATAGACTCGGCCCCCGGTTGTTGCGGCTCACCCTCAACCACTACTACATTTTCCCAGGCTCGAGATAGAGTCAGGTCCTGGTGCTGTGCTGTACCAAAATTATCTCGGGAGACGTTGAGGTCTGCCAACTCCGGACCCGGTGGCAAGTCCTCCACGTCTCCTACCATCACACTTAGCGGGATTGTCTCCCCCTCCTCCACCGAAGTGGCGGTCCCCCCCTACCGCTGGCCCTTCAGACTCATGTTCTCAGGGTTCTGGTCTCCCCCCTGAGCCAGGCCACTCTGCTAGGGTTGCATCTGTCTCATGTGTATTGGTGACTTTGGTATCCGGCCAGAGTGCCGGGAACCCGGGGAAGTCTCTCCCAATTATTAATTCATAAGGAAGCCCTGTGGCGACGGCCACCTCATGAGTCCACTTGCCGGCCACCGTTTTTAAACAGACCAATGCGGTGGGATAGTCCTTTAAGTCCCCATGGATACAGACTACGCCGACCTTTCGGCCAGTATACTCAGCAGGCCACACCAGGGTGGCTCTTACCAGGGACACCAGGCTCCCTGAATCCAGCAGTGCCACCGCCAGAGTGCCCCCCACTTCCACTTGGCACAGGTGGCTATTGTCCATAGTCTCAGAGGTTCCTGTGGCACACAACTTTCTGGCATATAATAAGTGGCGGTAGCCATAGTTGGTGTCCATGGGTTCCCCCTGATGGGGACAGTCGGCCCTTATGTGTCCGGGCTCCTGACAACGCCAGCAGACCACCGGGGTTGGGTCTGCAGAGGGTACATCCTGGGTGGGTTTAGCTGGCACCGGCCGCCGGGTCTGGGGTGGAGTTTTCATGGGTTTGACTGGCCCCCTCCCAAAAGAACCCCCCTGTAGATTTCTAGTGGCCTCGTAGCGCTCAACCAGGTCGACCATCTCCAAGGCGTTACCTGGAGACACCTGGCCAATCCAGTGCTAGAGTGGGTACGGCAGAGCCCTCCAGAACACATCCACCAGCAGACGGTCCAGCATAGCCGTGGGAGTCAAAACGTCAGGCTGCAGCCATTTTTGCAACCGGTGTAACAGTTCATAGTACTGTGGTCTAGCAGGTTCAGCAGGGTTCAATTCTAACTGATGTACCCGCTGGGCCCGGACCAACACATTCACCCCCCAGTCTCGCCAGGATCTCACCTTTTACGGTCAGGTAGTCGGCCACTTGATCATCAGGGAGATCAAAGAAAACTTGCTGGGGTCCAGACGCCAGGAACGGAGCGACGACCTCAGCCCACTGGTCTCAGGGTAACTTTTCTCTCACAGCCACCTTTTTGAATACCGCTAGATAGGTCTCGACGTCATAAGATGGGGTCATCTTTGGGATCGTCGCACAGACAGCTTTCCGGGCATCGTGGATGTTGTGGGACGCTCCTGCTGGCAATGCCATCACATGTTGCAATAGTAGCGGTTTAGTTTCCTGCTGCTGCTTATTAGCCTCCCGCTACTGCAAGTTAGCCTCCACGAGGGCCTTCCCGACTGCATCCATTTTGTCAGGGGACACGGGTCGCAACCTTGCCGCCTTGATATAGGACATAAACTTGTGCCAGGGAAAACAAAAACTTTTCGGCCTTCAGGCCTGCCTCACTGCATCTGCCTGCATTCCGACACCAAATGTGGGGATTCGCTCTGGTAGGCAGGGTAAGCGGACGCAGTACAGAGGCAAAAACAAGGATGTAAATCAAAGTTCAGTGTTTTATTCACACGGTAGGAAAAACAAGAAAAAAGTAACAGTGTTCAGTTTTGGTGCTTGTTCACACCACACAAAGTCCACAGTGCACAAAACCTTCACCTGGTCAGTAGATTTCCACTCACAGTCCACAGCAGGCTTTAGAGGCCTGTTTCCCCCAGCATACGGCTCTCACAGCTCCACAGCTTCTCTGTCATGGAGGATCATTTTCCAGCTGAACGTGCTGGCTGGGTTTTTATATCTCAGCAAAAACCAGGCCAGGAACCGTGGGGAACAGCCACCCATCCTGCTCTTTGGCTGCTCCCAATAAGAACCGGCCCGGATCGGCTTTACATCCATACTAACAGCTGAAATGTCAGACTGCACTACAGAACTGACACTTCAGGAAAAAAAATCTGGTTCTTACCTCACCGAGGCCAGGAACCTCGGTGACACGTATCTTCCGTCAATGACGGCTCCTTGTTCCTTCTTAATATATATATATATATATATATATATATATATATATATAAATATTATATAAAGCTGAGTGTATGTGTGCATGTCCGCTAAAGGAATCCGCACCATCACATTTACAATCACGAAATTTGGCACACAGGTACATCAGGTGTCCGGGAAGGTTTTATACCAGGTCTCAGCTCTGTAGGACATACCATTCCTGAGATATTCCCCAAAAATGCATTAGCTAATAGAAGCTTGGTCACATGACCCTTATCAGCCAATAGAATCTCGAAGCCCGTTAGACTCCACATACACAGTTTTACTCCAGGTTTCCATAACAACCATTTTTCTTTACTGCTGTAGGTGAGCTTTAAAGGAAATCTGTCACCAGGATAATCGCTATTGAAGTAAAGCCATGGATGTGGATGACACTGTTAAGGGAGAGGAGTGCTGTGGAGGTCACAATTCAGGGGGCAGGTAGAGTGGCCATTTAGACCACCCTGAAAAGATGGACATAAAACCCTGCCCCCAGGTCCCAATAAGCCACGCCTCTTATCCAGTTAGACCACGCCCCATCCCACTCCTCAGCCGATAGGGATTGAAAAAATGAAGTTAAAAATCAACTTCTGTCAGCTGCAGAGGTGGGAGGGAGGTACGGTGACTTTGTCCCTGAAGCTCACATTTAGACACCACAGTGCTGCTGTCTTAGAGTGAACTGTTTAAAAGGACACGCCCCCGATCTGGATAGGCCACGCCCTCCCCCACTCCTCAGCCATCAGGATTGAAAAATGAAGTTAAAAATCAACTTCTAGGTACAGTGCTGCTGTCTGAGAGTTAGCTGTTCAAAATGACATCCCTGTGTCCGTCCAAGCCCTGCACCAGACAGAGGACAGGGAGTCTGAAAGCCGGACTGTCCAGCCTAAAACTGGACCTTTGGCCACACTTGGGGCAGGCTGCTCTGGAGGTCACAGTTAAGGGATGGTCTGCTATGGAGGTCAGTGTTAAGTGGCAGATTTCTATAAAGGCCACTGTTAAGGGGCGGGCCCCTGTGGAGGTCATTGTCAAGTGGGTGGTGTGCTGTGAAACTGACTGTTAAAGGGGCAGGCTGCTATGAAGGTCAAAGTGAAGGGCGTGGGCTGCTGTGAAGGTCCCATTTTAAGGAGATGCAGCCGTGTGGGGGGGGGGGGGGGGGTCAGTGTTAAGGTGTATATATAAACTAGCTGAAGGACCTGGATTTGCATGGGTATATTTCATCTATTTAATTTAATGTTTGTGTGTGTCATTAAAAGATATCGACAGTATCCACTATAACAGTGACCTCCACAGCCCCCACCCCTTAACACTGACCCCCCACAGTGCCCCGTCTCCTTAAAATGGGACCTCCACAGCAATCTGCCCCTTTAACAGTAAGTTCCACAGCACCCCACCCCCTTGACAGTGACGTCCACAGGGGCCCGCCCCCTTAACAGTGACCTCTACAGCACCCGCCCCTTTACACTGACCATAGGTTACAGTCTCCTTAACTGTGACCATCATCATTCCCAGCCCCCTTAACAGAGACCTCCACAGCGACTGCCCCTTTAAAGGGATTCTGTCACCAGGATTAACGATATAGCGATATTTATATGTGCCCATTAGTCTCCATGCAGTGTTTAAAATGATCCCACTGTTTATGCTCTGTGTGTGTTAGATTCTTATAAAAAACTATCTTATTGATATGTAAATCACCTCTGTCAGGAGCCCAAGTGGTTGTCCCACGATATGTTGGAGCCCAGCCACGCCCATCGATCCGGAGCCCAGCACCGCCTACCACTTAATTTATTTACTCCACTATCCCTGACGTCAGTTCTTCTCAGTGCCGTTATCTCACACAGACCTGCGGTTTGCGGCTTTTCATGTTGCGGGCAGCTGTGCCATTGGGTCCCTGTGGAGCTGTAGGGGGGACCCAATGGTATGGAAGGCAGCGCGATGCCTTCCTTAGGCATCTGCGCTGCCTTCCGGTGACGAGCCTGTGAGATCCAGCCCCCTGGATCTCACAGGCCGGAAGCTGTATGAGTAATACACACAGTATTACTCATACAGCCAATGCATTCCAATACAGAAGTATTGGAATGCATTGTAAAAGGGATTAGATCCCCAAAAGTTGAAGTCCCAAAGTGGGACAAAAAATAAAGTTAAAAAAAGTTGAAAAAATAAAGTCCCCCCCCCAAAAAATTAAAAGTTTCAAGTAAAAATAAACAAAAAAGTCATTTTCCCCAAATAAAGTAAAAAAAAAAAATTGGGAAAAAATATAAAAAAAAAAAAAAAAGTAGACATATTAGTTATCGCCGCGTCTGTATCGACCGGCTCTATAAACATATCACATGACCTAACCCCTCAGATGAACACCGTAAAAAATAAAAACTGTGCTAAATAAACAATTTTTTTTGTCACCTTACATCACAAAAAGTACAACAGTAAGCGATTAAAAAGGCGTATGCCCACCAAAATAGTACCAATCTAACCGTCACCTCATCCCGCAAAAAATGAGACCTTACCTAAGACAATCACCCAAAAAAACAAAAACTATGGCTCAGAATATGGAGACACTAAAACATAATTTTTTTTGTATTAAAAAAGGTGTTATTTTGTAAAACTTAAGTAAATTAAAAAAAGTATACATATTAGGTATCACCGCGTCCGTATCGACCGGCTCTATAAAAATATCGCATAACCTAACCCCTCAGATGAACACGGAAAAAAAAAAAAAAAGGGAAAAAATGCAATTTTTTGTCATCTTACACCACAAAAGTGTAATAGCAAGCGATCAAAAAGTCATACACACCCCAAAATAGTTCCAATCAAACCGTTATCTCATCCTGCAAAAATCATACCCTACCCAAGATAATCGGCCAAAAACTGAAAAAACTATGGCTCTCAGACTATGGAGGCACTAAAACATGATTTTTTTTGTTTCAAAAATGAAATCATTGTGTAAAACTTGCATAAATAAAAAAAAAGTAAACATATTAGGTATCGCCGAGTCCGTATCGACCGGCTCTATAAAAATATCACATTACCTAACCCCTCAGGTGAACACCGTAAAAACAAACAAAAATAAACGGTGTAAAAAAAGCAATTTTTTGTCATCTTACATCACAAAAAGTGTAATAGCAAGCGATCAAAGAGTCATACGCACCTCAAAATAGTGCCAATGAAACCGTCATCTCTTCCCGCAAAAATCATACTCTACCCAAGATAATCGCCCAAAAACTGAAAAAACTATGGCTCTCAGACTATGGAGACACTAAAACATGATTTTTTTTTTTGTTTAAAAAATGAAATCATTGTGTAAAACTTACATAAATAAAAAAATTGGATACATATTAGGTATCGCCGCGTCCGTGACAACCTGCTCTATAAAAATACCTTATGATCTAACCTGTCAGATGAATGTTGTAAATAACCAAAAAAAAAAACGGTGCCAAAACAGCTATTTCTTGTTACATTGCCTCACAAAAAGTGTAATATAGAGCAACCAAAAATCATATGTACCCTAAACTAGTACCACCAAAACTTCCACCCTAGTTTCTAAAATGGGGTCACTTTTTTAGAGTTTCTACTCTAGGGGTGCATCAGGGCGGCTTCAAATGAGACATGGTGTCAAAAAACCAGTCTAGCAAAATCTGCCTTCCAAAAACAGTATGGCATTTCTTTACTTCTGCGCCCTGCTGTGTGCCCGTTCAGCAGTTTACGACTACATTTTTGTTTTGTTTGGCTATTAACCCTTGCTTTGTAACTGGAAAAAATATATTAAAATGGAAAATCTGCCAAAAAAGTGAAATTTTGAAATTGTATCTCTATTTTCCATTAGTTCTTGTGGAACACCTAAAGGGTTAACAACGTTTGTAAAATCAGTTTTTAATACCTTGAGGGGTGTAGTTTCTTAGATGGGGTTACTTTTATGGAGTTTCTACTCTAGGGGTGCATCAAGGGGGCTTCAGATGAAAAAAAAAAAAAAAACAGTCCAGCAAACACTGCCTTCCAAAAACCGTATGGCATTTCTTTACTTCTGCGCCCTGCCGTGTGCCCGTACAGCAGTTTACGACCACATATGGGGTGTTTCTGTAAACTAAAGAATCAAGACCATAAATATTGAGTTTTGTTTGGCTGTTGACCCTTGCTTTGTAACTGGAAAAAATATATTAAAATGGAAAATCTGCCAAAAAAGTGAAATTTTGAAATTGTATCTCTATTTTCCATTAAGTCTTGTGGAACACCCAAAGGGTTAACGACGTTTTTAGAATCAGTTTTGAATACCTTGAGGGGTGTAGTTTCTAGAATGGGATCAGTTTTGGGTGGTTTCTATTATGTAAGATTTACTTCTAAACTTCTAAGCCTTGTAACGTCCCCCAAAAATAAAATGTCATTCCCAAAATGATCCACACATGAAGTAGACATATGGGGAATGTAAAGTAATAACTATTTTTGTAGGTATTACTATGTATGTACTATGTATTATAGAAGTAGAGAAATTGAATCTTGGAAATTAGCAAATTTTTCTAAATATTTGGCAAATTTGGTATTTTTTTATAAATAAAAATGATTTTTTTTTTACTTCATTTTACCAGTGTCATGAAGTACAATATGTGACGAAAAAAAAATTTAAGAATGGCCTGGATAAGTCAAAGCGTTAAAAATGTATTACCACTTAAAGTGACACTGGTCAGATTTGCAAAAAATGGCCTGGTCCTTAAGGTGAAAATGAGCCCGTCCCTAAGAGGTTAACAGTGACTGCCACAGTACAGTGCTCCCTTAACAGTGACCTCACAGTACCCTGCTGCCTTAACGGTCACCTCACAGTACCCCGCTGTTCATTAAAGTGGCCTCCACAGTCCCCTTCTCCCTTAACAGTGACTTCTACAGTGCCCGTCCCTTTAACATGGACCTCCACAGCGGCCTGCCCCTTAACAGTAACATCCACAGCACCCTCCCCTTTAACAGTGACCTCCACAGCGGCCACCCCTTTATTAGTGACCTCCACAGTACCCCGTCTCCTTAACAGTGATTTACACAATAACCCGCCCCCTTAACAGTGACCTCCACAGAGCTCTGTTCCCTTAAAATTTGATCTCCACAACACCCCGCCCCTTTAACAGTGACCTTTACAGCACCCCGCCCCTTAACACAGACCTCCATAGCGGACCACCCCCTTAACTGTGACCTCCACTGTTTCCTGCCCCCTTAAGAGACCTCCACAGCGCCCGCCCCCTTAACAGTGGCCTCTACAGCAATCTGCCCCTTAAAGCTAGGGCTACATGATGACATTTTTCGCACAACATTTTGTCACACCAATGTTACGCGACAATTTTTATAATGATAGTCTATGGTGTCGCACTGCGACATGTGACATGCTGCAACTGCGACACGACAGTTGCAAAAAACCCATCCAAAATAGATTTTTCTGCGACTGTCACGTCGCAGTCACAGTATGTCGCAGTGCGACACCATAAACTATCATTATAAAAAATTGTCGCGCGACATTGGTGTGACATCAATGTCGCGTGACACATGTTGCAGTGTAGTTGTGCCCTATGTGTTGCGGGACACATGTCGTCATGTAGGCCTAGCCTAACACTGACCTCCATAGCGGACCGTCACCTTAATTGTGACCTTCACAGCAGCCTGCCCCTAGGGTGGCAGGTTTTAGGCAGGACAGTCCAGCTTTCAGACTCCCTGTGTTCTGTACGGTGCAGGGATGTCCTTTTGAACAGCTCACTCTCAGACAGCAGCATTGTGCTGTCTGATCATGAGCTGCAGGGAGAAAGTCACCATCCCTCCCACCCCTGCAGCTGACAGAAGTAGATTTTTTCCTTAATTTTTTCAATCCCTGTTGGCTGCAGAGTGGGAGGGGTGTGGCCTAACTGGATCAGGGGCGTGTCTTAGCCGGACCTGGGGGTGGGGTTTTTAAGTCCGTCTTTTAGGGTGGCCTGAATGGCCACCCTACCTACCCCTGAACTGTGACCTCCACAGCACTCTGTTCCCTTAAGGCCTCATGCACACGACCGTTGTTTTATTCCGTGTCCGTTGTTCCATTTTTCGTGATTTTCTGCGGACCCATTGACTTTCAATGGGTCCGTTGAAAACTCGGCTAATGCACCGTTTGTCATCCGCGTCCGTGATTCCAGTCTGTCAAAAAAATATAACCTGTCCTATTTTTTTTCACGGAAAATGGTTCGCGGACCCATTCAAATCAATGGGACCGTGGAAAACGCGGAAGCACACAAGATTGTCATCCGCGTCCGTTTTTTTCCTATCATTTGCATGGCAAACTTGACTTAGATTTTTTTTTACTTTCCTTCATGTCTGGTGATCCTCCAAAAATAAAGGAAGACACACGGAAACAAAAACCGAAACAAATCACGGAACAACTGAACCCCATTTTGCGGAACGGAACACAACAACGGTCGTGTGCATGAGGCCTTACAGTATCATCCACAGCCCCCTGCCCCTTTAACCTCTTAAGGACATAGGGCGTACAGGTACGCCCTTGTGCCCTGGTACTTAAGGACACAGGGCGTACAGGTACGTCCTATGTATTTCCGATCACTGCCGTACGGCTGGCAGTGATCGGAACCCGGTGCCTGCTCAAATCATTGAGCAGGCACCTAGGCTAAATGCGCGGGGGGGTCCCGTGACCCCCCCATGTCGGCGATCGCGGCAAACCGCAGGTCAATTCAGACCTGCGGTTTGCTGCGATTTCTGCAGTTTCTGATCGCTGCGGTCCCTGACCGCGGGGATCAGAAACTTTATATGTCTAAAAAAAGTTTTATTAACCCCCCCCTGCACCCCCGAATGATTTTTATGGTGGCGGGAGGTGCAGGGGGAGGGTTGCGGGCGGTGTGGGCGGTGCGGGAGGCGGGCGGTGCGGCAGGCGGGATCGCGATCCCCCGCCCGCCTCCCCTGGTATAATCGTTGGCTTCTAGTGGGTATACCAGGGTGCCAGCACATTGCTGGCACCCTGGTATAAACGGCTGACATCTGCGATGCGATGTCAGCCGTTTAACCCTTTCCATACAGCGGTCCGTACGGACCGCTGTATGGAAAAGGTTAACAGCGCAGGGAGCTCCCTCCCTCTCCCATCGGGGGGCTGCTGTGCCTTTGCAGCCCCCCGATGGGGAGGGAGAGAGCCCCCAGAGAGCCCCCCGAGAGATCCCCTCCTTACCCTTCCCCGTCTGCGAAGTTCTGAGCAGACGGGGAAGGTTCCCATGGCAACAGGACGCCTCTCAGGCGTCCTGCTGTCCATGGTGCTGAACAGATCTGTGCTGAAAGCATAGATCTGTTCAGTGTAAGTAAAATACAGTACAGAACAATATATATTGTTCTGTACTGTATTATACAGACATCAGACCCACTGGATCTTCAAGAACCAAGTGGGTCTGGGTCAAAAAAAAGTGAATAAAAGTGAAAAAAAAGTAAAAATCAAAAAACACATTTATCACTGATAAAAAATGAAAAAAATAAAATTCCCTACACATGTTTGGTATCGCCGCGTCCGTAACGACCTGATCTATAAAACGGTCATGTTACTTTACCCGAACGGTGAACACCATAAAAATAAAAAATAAAAAACTATGATGAAATTGAAATTTTGCCCACCTTACTTCCCAAAAAAGGTAATAAAAGTGATCAAAAAAGTCGCATGTACGCCAAAATTGTAACAATCAAACCGTCATCTCATCCC
This sequence comes from Bufo bufo, assembly GCF_905171765.1. NCBI lineage: Eukaryota > Metazoa > Chordata > Amphibia > Anura > Bufonidae > Bufo > Bufo bufo. The sequence goes on from NC_053390.1 coordinate 396,809,609, forward strand.
GCAAAAATCATACCCTACCCAAGATAATCGCCCAAAAACTGAAAAAGCTATGGCTCTTAGACTATGGAAACACTAAAACATGATTTTTTTTGTTTCAAAAATGAAATCATTGTGTAAAACTTACATAAATAAAAAAAAAGTATACATATTAGGTATCGCCGCGTCCGTATTGCCCGGCTCTATAAAAATATCACATGATCTAACCCCTCAGATGACCACCGTAAAAAAATAAAAATAAAAACGGTGTAAAAAAAGCCATTTTTTGTCATCTTACGTCACAAAAAGTGTAATAGCAAGCAATCAAAAAGTCATATGCACCCCAAAATAGATGCCAATCAAACCGTCATCTCATCCCGCAAAAAATGAGACCCTACTTAAGATAATCGGCCAACAACTGAAAAAACTAAGGCTCTTAGACTATGGAGACACTAAAACATTTTTTTGGTTTTAAAAATGAAATCATTGTGTAAAACTTACATAAATAAAAAAAATTGTATACATATTGGGTATCGCCGCGTCCGTGACAACCTGCTCTATAAAATTACCACATGATCTAACCTGTCAGATGAATGTTGTAAATAACAAAAAAAAAAACGGTGCCAAAAAAGCTATTTCTTGTTATCTTGCCGCACAAAAAGTGTAATATAGAGCAACCAAAAATCATATGTACCCTAAACTAGTACCAACAAAACTGCCACCCTATCCCGTAGTTTCTAAAATGGGGTCACTTTTTTGGAGTTTCTACTCTAGGGTTGCATCAGGGGGGCTTCAAATGGGACATGGTGTAAAAAAAAACAGTCCAGCAAAATCTGCCTTCCAAAAACCGTATGGCATTCCTTTCCTTTTGCGCCCTGCCGTGTGCCCGTACAGCGGTTTACGACCACATATGGGGTGTTTCTGTAAACTACAGAATCAGAGCCATAAATATTGAGTTTTGTTTGGCTGTTAACCCTTGCTTTGTAACTGGAAAAAAAATATTAAAATGGAAAATCTGCCAAAAAAGTGAAATTTTGAAATTGTATCTCTATTTTCCATTAAATCTTGTGCAACACCTAAAGGGTTAACAAAGTTTGTAAAATCAGTTTTGAATACCTTGAGGGGTGTAGTTTCTTAGATGGGGTCACTTTTATGGAGTTTATAATCTAGGGGTGCATCAGGGGGGCTTCAAATGGGACATGGTGTCAAAAAACCAGTCCAGCAAAACCTGCCCTCCAAAAACCAAACGGCGCACCTTTCACTCTACGCCCCGCTGTGTGCCCGTACAGTAGTTTACGGCCACATATGGGGTGTTTCTGTAAACAGCAGAGTCAGGGCAATAAAGATACAGTCTTGTTTGGCTGTTAACCCTTGCTTTGTTAGTGGAAAAAATGGGTTAAAATGGAAAATTAGGCAAAAAAATGAAATTCTCAAATTTCATCGCCATTTGCCAATAACTCTTGTGCAACACCTAAAGGGTTAACGACGTATGTAAAATCAGTTTTGAATACCTTGAGGGGTGTAGTTTCTTAGATGGGGTCACTTTTAGGGAGTTTCTCCTCTAGGGGTGAATCAGGGGGGCTTCAAATGGGACATGGTGTAAATAAACCAGTCCATAAAAATCTGCCTTCCAAAAACCATACGGCGCACCTTTCCCTCTACGCCCCACTGTGTGGCCGTACAGTAGTTTACGGCCACATATTGGGTGTTTCTGTAAACGGCAGAGTCAGGGCAATAAAGATACAGTCTTGTTTGGCTGTTAACCCTTGCTTTGTTAGTGGAAAAAATGGGTTAAAATGGAAAATTAGACAAAAAAATGAAATTCTCAAATTTCATCCCCATTTGCCAATAACTCTTGTGCAACACCTAAAGGGTTAACGACGTATGTAAAATCAGTTTTGAATACCTTGAGGGGTGTAGTTTCTTAGATGGGGTCATTTTTGGGTGGTTTCTATTATGTAAGCCTCGCAAAGTGACTTCAGACCTGAACTGGTCCCTAAAAATTTAGTTTTTGTAAATTTCTGAAAAATTTCAAGATTTGCTTCTAAACTTCTAAGCCTTATAACATCCCCAAAAAATAAAATATCATTCCCAAAACAATTCTAACATGAAGTAGACATATGGGGAATGTAAAGTCATCACAATTTTTGGGGGTATTAATATGTATTACAGAAGTAGAGAAACTGAAACTTTGAAATTTGCTAAATTTTTCCAAATTTTTGTTAAATTAGGTATTTTTTGGTGCAAAAAAAAAAAATTTTTTGACTTCATTTTACCAGTGTCATGAAGTACAATATGTGACGAAAAAACAATCTCAGAACGGCCTGGATAAGTCAAAGCGTTTTAAAGTTATCAGCACTTAAAGGGACTCTGGTCAGATTTGCAAAAAATGGCCTGGTCCTAAGGTGTAAAAAGGCTGTGTCCTTAAGGGGTTAAAGAAAATCTGTCACCAGGATAATCACCATTGAAGTAAAGCCATGGCCTAATAGCACTTAGTACCTTATTTCCAAATGTGCCTTTGTTCCAGCAAAAGATGTTTTTTATCCTCTGAATGTCCAGTTCATTTGGTATGCAAATGAGCCAGTAAAGTGCCAGAGGGGCGTCACTCTTGCAGGAAGGAGCCCAGGCACTCCTACTACTAGTGCCTAAGCCCACTCTCATGCTGGGAGCAGGAAAAAGGGGGGCAGAGTTATGGCTTAAATGTGATGCCGGAGGGATGGGTGGACACATTGTGGCAGGAGGCGAGGATAAAAAACATCTATTGCTGGAACAAAGGCACATCTGGAAATAAGGTACTAAGTGCTATTAGGCCATGGCTTTACAATAGCGATTTTCCTGGTGACAGATTTGTTTTAAAGCTGACCTGCAGCAGTGAAGAAAAATGGTTGGGTTGTTATGGAAACCTGGTGTAAAACTGTATGTGGAGACTAAGGGCCTGCGAGCTTCTATTGGCTGATAAGGGTCATGCGACCAGGCTTCTATTGACTAATGCATTTTTTGGGGAATATCTCAGGAACGGTACGTCCTAGAGAGCTGAGACCTGGTCTAAAACCTTCCCGAACACCTAATATACCCGTGTGCCAAATTTCGTGATTGTAAATGCAATGGTTCGGATTCCTTTAGCGGACATACATACACACACACACTCAGCTTTATATACAGTATTAGATATATATATATACACACACACACAGTATTATGCAAAGATTTTAGGCAGGAGTGGGAAAAATGCTACAAAATAAGAATACTTTCAAAAATAGAAGTGTAAGTCCTCATGCACACGACCGTTGTTGTGTTCTGTTCCGCCGCAAAATGGGGTTCCGTGATCCGTTTCCGTGTGTCTTCCTTTACTTTTGGAGGACCACCAGACAGAGGAAAGTAAAAAAAAGTCTAAGACAGGTTTGCCATGCAAATGATAGAAAAAAAACGGACGCGGACGCGGATGACAATCTTGTGTGCCTCTGCGTTTTTTAGCGGTCCCATTGACTTGAATAGGTCCGCAAACCGTTTTCCGCGAAAATAATAGGACAGGTTATATTTTTTTGACGGACTGGAACCACGGTGTAACGGTCGCGTACACACACACACAGGGGGGAGGGAAGTGACCACTGCGCTCCACCCTTACCCCTGGCCCTGCCTACTTGCCTCGCGAGTCCTAATGACAGGGGACAACTGGACTGCAATCCCTAGCTTGGACTAAGTGCAGGGATGACAGACAGACAAACAACAGAACGTGAACGGACCGAGTCAATACCAGGAAAGCTACAAAGTACAAATGGAACAAGCAGAGAATTGTCAGGAGAAGCCGGGGTCATAAATACCAGGAGAGACGTGAAGTACCAAAGGAGTCAGCAGAGGATCATCAGGAGGAGGCCGGGGTCAGAATACCAGGAGAGCAGCAAAGTACACAAGGAGCAGGCAGAGGATCGTCAGGAATTCAGCAGGAGGTAAGTACGCCAGGAAAGACAAAACCACAGGTGGAACCTAAATTAACAGGCAACCTGTGGCCAGCAGGCTGCCTGTATTTATAGTGGGGAGTGAGGGTCATGTGACGTGGCCAGCGCCACATGACCGACAGACCAACCAGTCGAGCACCGAGTGATCAGCTCAGCGCTGAAGGCAGACTTAGGAGCAGGGAGCCACCCAGCTAGTAAAGCCGCCCTGGGAACGAGGTCAGACACAGATCCTCGCTCCCGAAGCTAAGCAGCAAGTCTGCAGCTAATGGGGGACCGAGTGCACCTTCGGAACCACGTTACACACGGATCACGGACGCGGATGGCAAATTGTGCATTAGCCGAGTTTTTAACGGACCCATTGAAAATCAATGGGTCCGCAGAAAATCACGAAAAATGGCGCAACAGACACGGAATAAAACAACGGTCGTGTGCATGAGGACTTAATAGTTTATTTTTATCACTCAACAAAATGTAAAGTGAACAAACAAAGGAGAAATCCAAATTAAATCAACATTTGCTGTGACCACCTTTTGTCTTCAAAACAACATCAATTCTTCCAGGTACACTTGACAACAATTTTTTAAGGAAACCAACAGGGAGGTTGCTTCAAACATCTAGCAGAATTAACCACAGATCTTCTGTGGATGTACGTTTACTCAAATCCTTCTTTCTCTTCATGTGATCCCAGACAGACTTGATGCTGTTTAGATCAGAGCTCTGTGGGGGCCATATCATTGCTTCGGGACTCCTTGTTCTTCTTTACGCTGAAGATAATTTTTTATGACGTTGACTGTATGGCTGGGGTCATTGTCCTGCTGAAGAAAAAATTTGGAGCCAGATGCCTTGCGGTATTTCATGATGGGTAACTATTTTCCTATATTTCTTAGGATTGTGGACAGCATTAAATGGGTTTTCCGAGATTCTGATATTGATGACCTATGCTCAGGATCCCCATCAATCAGCTGTTTGAGAAGACCACAATTCTTTGTAGTGAGCGCTGTCGCCTCCTTGCAGCTTACCAAGCACAGCACCGTCAATTGGATAGTGGTCATGGTTGGTATTGCAGCTCAGCCCCACTGGTCTGGTATTCCTGCTGCTGCTTGTTTACAAACTGTGGCAGGGATATGCCAGTATACTGCCCGTGACTGCTAAAGTCATTCATCGTCCTTAGCTGTTTAACACTGAGGACACTTATTGGCTGCAGCGGTGACTTTCCATACACCTGCATATCTCAGTGTTGGTGACATGCAGATGTATGGAAAATCATGATAACAGTTACTCACTGCTTTCAGTGGTCCTCACATGCCACGCCTATATATCGCCACAGTTTGTAAACAAGCAGTAGCAGGCATACCGGACCAATGCCACAGAGAACGAGCCTTGAGAAATAGAGGAGCATAAGAGGATTTTAATTTTAGGCTATTGCGGGACTTCTCCAAGATATTTAATTCTCAGATAATAATGAGCAATTCGATTTGTTTCATCCAGAGTTCTTCAACTGAGAGTGGCTGTCCTGGCAGCTGATGACACTTCCCCTGCCGCTTGATTGACAGGGTCCGATATCTAGTCCAGATGATCTAGCTCCTGAGGCTTTGCTCCTGCAGCAGTAACTGCTCATGCGCAGCTACCTGGAAGTGTGGCGGTGCATGAACAGTTGCTGCTCCAGTAGCGGAAGCATAGCCTTTGCATCAGTGTTGCTTTTCAGAGCAACGTTGCAGGAGTAAAATTGTTAGGGCCGGCCAAGATGTTTGACTGTCAATCAATCAGGAGAGAAGCTGTTGCACTGGTAGCCCATGCCGCTGCTACCTCACTCCTCCAGGTGGGCTCATGCAGACTCTCCCGCTGTCTGTCCAGTGGACCAGATCCGTTTCTTGTTCCTTTGCTGCAGATAGCAGGACCAGGCGCCAGCATTCAAGGCGCTTTCCTTGCAGGTTGCTGCCTGCTCCCAAGATCCAGTGCAATCTGACAGCACCATGTTACAGAGCAGGAAGAACTGAGCAGACTGATATACAGTTTTGTAGGAAAAGATACAGTAAAAACTGCAACTTTATACATTTATATCTTTGCATTTTTCATATTCCTGTGAATACCTATTGGTACAGGAGGGAGGTGTTATCAGTGACTGATAGCATTGTGTGTATAAGTGTGCATACAGAGATAGCTGTCAGTCACTGATAACACCACCCTCCTGTAACAATAGTTCTTCACAGGGCTGCAGATATAAATGTAAAATTTATAAGTTATACTGTATCTTTTTCCACAAAACTGTATATCAGTCTGCTCTACAGTTGTGTTCAAAATAATAGCAGTGTGTTTAAAAAAGTGAATAAAGCTCAAAATCCTTCTAATAGCTTTTCTTTCCATACACACAAATGCATTGGGAACACTACACATTCTATTCCAAATCAAAACATGAAGAAAATATATCAAATTTGTGTTGTTCCTCTAAAAAAATTGGAGAAAAGTGAATATTAGACTATATTCTTCTTTACAAACTCAAACATTCACTATATAAACTGAAAAATGTTTGAAGATTTTGCTTTCCTTTGAACCACTTAACTAATATTTAGTTGTATAACCACTGTTTCTGAGAACTGCTGTACATATGTGTTGCATGGAGTCAACCAACTTCTGGCACCTGTGAACAGGTATTCCAGCCCAGGATGATTGGACTACATTCCACAGTTCTTCTCTATTTCTTGGTTTTGCCTCAGAAACTGCATTTTTTATATCTCCCACAAGTTTTCTATTGGATTAATATTCGGGGATTGGGCTGGCCACCAGGGCCGTCTTTTCGAATGGGCACGCTGGGCAGTTGCCCGGGGGCCCCACTTGCCTGGGGGCCCCGCCTGCCCAGTGAACCCACCAGCCAACTTCCCAACCGTCATTTAGCAGCGGGCGAGGGGGGGCAATCGCCCCCCCTATGTTGTCCTTTGCCCCCCCGGTTGCCCCCCCGCTGATTCCCCCAGTTGAATACTAATGAGCGCTTCCATTATGGAAGCGCTCATTAGAACCGAGAGACCAGGAAGTGGTGAACGCTCTGTACTCACCACTTCCTGGTCCTCGGCTGTCGGCTGTGCAGGGCTGCGCACAGCGTGAGGGCGCTCTGTGACCTCACGCTGTGCGCGCCAGTTCAGAGCACAGAGTCGACTGAGGAGAGGCAGGCGGCGTCCAGGAGCAGGAGAGGTAAGTGATTTTTTATTTTATAAGAAAATGTGGCTGCTGGGGGCATAAGGGGGCTAATGGAGAGGCATATGGGGGCTAATGGAGAGGCATATGGGGGGCTAATGGAGAGGCATATGGGGGGCTAATGGAGAGAGGCATATGGGGGGCTAATGGAGAGAGGCATATGGGGGGCTAATGGAGAGGCATATGGGGGCTAATGGAGAGGCATATGGGGGCTAATGAGGCATATGGGGGCTAATGGAGAGGCATATGGGGGCTAATGGAGAGGCATATGGGGGCTAATGAGGCATATGGGGGCTAATGGAGAGGCATATGGGGGCTAATGGAGAGGCATATGGGGGCTAATGAGGCATATGGGGGCTAATGGAGAGGCATATGGGGGCTAATGGAGAGGCATATGGGGGCTAATGAGGCATATGGGGGCTAATGGAGAGGCATATGGGGGCTAATGGAGAGGCATATGGGGGCTAATGGAGAGGCATATGGGGGCTAATGAGGCATATGGGGGCTAATGGAGAGGCATATGGGGGCTAATGGAGAGGCATATGGGGGCTAATGGAGAGGCATATGGGGGCTAATGAGGCATATGGGGGCTAATGGAGAGGCATATGGGGGCTAATGGAGAGGCATATGGGGGCTAATGGAGAGGCATATCGGGGCTAATGGAGAGGCATATGGGGGCTAATGAGGCATATGGGGGCTAATGGAGAGGCATATGGGGGCTAATGGAGAGGCATATGGGGGCTAATGAGGCATATGGGGGCTAATGGAGAGGCATATGGGGGCTAATGGAGAGGCATATGGGGGCTAATGGAGAGGCATATGGGGGCTAATGAGGCATATGGGGGCTAATGGAGAGGCATATGGGGGCTAATGGAGAGGCATATGGGGGCTAATGGAGAGGCATATGGGGGCTAATGAGGCATATGGGGGCTAATGGAGAGGCATATGGGGGCTAATGGAGAGGCATATGGGGGCTAATGGAGAGGCATATGGGGGCTAATGGAGAGGCATATGGGGGCTAATGAGGCATATGGGGGCTAATGGAGAGGCATATGGGGGCTAATGGAGAGGCATATGGGGGCTAATGAGGCATATGGGGGCTAATGGAGAGGCATATGGGGGCTAATGGAGAGGCATATGGGGGCTAATGATGAGAGGCAGCATATGGGGGCTAATGATGAGAGGCAGCATATGGGGGCTAATGATGAGAGGCAGCATATGGGGGCTAATGAGAGGCATAATAACACTGTCATCCACAGATGCCCCCATAACAGTGTGTCTTCCACAGATCCACCATAACAGTGCGCCTGCGCACTGACGAGAGACAGAAAGAAGGGGAAAGAATCCGCGGAAGCAAGCAGAGGACGGCACAGCAGACGATTGAACAGCTTCTTTTGTAAGTAAATAGTTTTATTATAAATGTATCCCTGCATACCGCAATTCTCTCATATTTTGTAATCTTATTTATATATACTTATTTTGTTTTTGCCCCCCCCATTTTTGACTGTGGTATCTTTGTGCCCCCCCTATATATTATTCCTATATTAAACACTGATTTTGTTGAAAGTACCAATAAATATCGCCTTATTGATAATTTGCATTTTTATTCTAGTGCGTGATTGTGTAGACAGGGCCCCAGTGCACTGTATTGCCCGGGGGCCTATAATGCTCTTAAGATGGCACTGCTGGCCACTCCATAACGTCAATCTTATTTGTCTGGAACCAAGATGTTGCAGGTTTACTGGTGTGTTTGGGGTCGTTGTCTTGTTGGAACACCCATTTCAAGGCCATTTTCCTCTTCAGCATAAGGCAGCATGACCTCTTGAAGTATTCTGATGTATACAAACTGATCCATGGTCCCTGGTATGCAATAAATAGGCCCAACACTGTAGTATGAGAAATATCCCCATATCATGATGCTTGTGCCACCATGCTTCACTGTCTTCACAGTGTACTGTGGCTTGAATTCAGTGTTTGGGGGTCGTCTGACAAACTGTCTCCGGCCACTAGACCCAAAAAGAACAATCTTACTTTCATCAGTCCACAAAATGTCTCTTTAGGCCAGTCAATGTGCTTTTTGGCAAATTGTAACCTCTTCAGCACATGTGTTTTTTCAACAGTGTGACTTTGCGGGGGCTTCTTGCAGATAGCTTGGCTTCACATAGGCGTCTTCTAAATGTAACAGTACTCACAGGTAACTTTAGAACTTCTTTGATCTTCCTGGAGCTGATTGTTGGCTGAGTCCTTGACATTTTGGCTATTCTTCTATCCATTTGAATGGTAGTTTTTCGCTTTCTTCCACGTCTTTCAGGTTTGGTTGCTATTTTAAAGCATTTGCGATCATTTAGCTGAGCAGCCTATCATTTTCTGCACTTCTTTACATGTTTTCCCCTCTCCAATCAACTTTTTAATCAAGGCACGCTGTTCTTCTGAACAATGTCTGGAACAACCCATTTTCCTCAGAATTTCAGAGAGAAATGCACTGTAACAAGCATGTACAACATTTTCAAAGAATGACCGCACTCATTGAACTCCACACTGCTATTATTTTGAACATGCCCCTTTCAATAAGTGATTGAATTACAGAGAATCAGCAGCATGCATGTCATGAATGTTGGGTCTGTTGGGTTTCTATTACACCTGCTAGTAAATTATTTGCCATGTAGAAATATAATTTCTACCAAAAACAGTGATTGATCAGGTTAGTGATGTCTGACTGCTAATGTTTTGAACACAACTGTATATCATACTGCCTGCAGATTTCTCTGCATTTTGTGGTGGCAGGTCCTCTAACCATTAAAACAGTTAACCGATATGCATTCTGATTGCCAGTGTACCAAAACACTTCTGATACTTCGCTGTCTGCCCTGACCTTAGCTTGTCTACTATACTGACCCTTTACTGTCTGCCCTGACCTCGCATTAGTTTCACTGAATCACACAAACTCTACCTGCCCTGACCTCTGCCTTTTTATTGACTATGAGTATTACCCGATCCGTCGGTGCCTTGCACCGATGTCTCTGAACTGTGGTAGCTGCTTCAGAACTGAAATGCCTAGAATGTACAGTCCTCTTTGAAGTTCTCCCTGTAAACCATATATATTGAAGTCTGGATATGAAGTGCCCAGAATGTATGAGGCATTCCTGTGGACCATATGGGCTCCTTTGAGGTTCTCCCTGCAGACCATATATTGTAGCCTGCATATGAAGTGCTCAGGATGTATAAGGCATTTCTTCAGACCATATGGGCTCCTCTGAAGTTCTCCCTACAGACCGTATATGAAGTGCTTAGATTATATGAGTCATTCCTGCAGACCATATGGGCTTTTTTAAGGTACTCCCTGCAAACCCTATATTGTGGCCTATGTATAAAGTGCTCATAATGTATGAGGCATTCCTGGAGACCATATGGGCTCCTTTGAGGTTCTCCCTGCAGACCATATATTGTGGTCTGTATATGAAGTGCTCAGAATGTATGAGGTATTCCTGCCTACCATATGGGCTTATTTGAGGTTTCCCCTGCAGACTATATATTGTAGCCTGTATATAAAGTGCTCAGGATATATACAAAAAGTATATTCACCCCCCTTGACTTTTTTCGTATTTTGTTACATTACAGCCTTAAGTTTAATGTTTTGTTAATCTGAATTTTATTTGATGGATCAGAACACAATAGTCTAAGTTGGTGAAGTGAAATGAGGAAAAAATATAAATAAAACTATTGTTTAGGAATAGAAAACAGAAAATTGACATGTGCGTATGTATTCACCCCCTTTGTTAGGAAGCCCATAAAAAGCTCTGGTGCAACCTATTACCTTCAGAAGTCACATAATTAGTGAAATGATGTCCACCTGTGTGCAATCAAAGTGTCACATGATGTGTCATTAAATATACACACCTCTTTTGAAAGGCCCCAGAGGCTGCAACACCTAAGCAAGAGGCATCACTAACCAAACACTGCCATGAAGACTAAGGCACTCTCCAAACAAGTAAGGGACAATGTTGTTGAGAAGTATAAGTCACGGTTAGGTTATAAAAAAATATCCAAATCTTTGATTATCCCCAGGAGCACCATCAAATCTATCATAACCAAATGGAAAGAACATGGCACAACAGCAAACCTGCCAAGAGACGGATGCCCACCAAAACTCACCGACCGGCAAGAAGGGCATTAATCAGAGAGGCAGCACAGAGACCTACGGTAACCCTGGAGGAGCTGCAGCGTTCCACAGCAGAGACTGGAGTATCTGTACATAGGACTACAATAAGCCGTACGCTCCATAGAGTTGGGCTTTATGGCAGAGTGGCCTGAAGAAAGCCATTACTTTCAGCTAAAAACAAAAAGGCACATTGTGAGTTTGCGAAAAGGCATGTGGGAGACTCCCAAAATGTATGGAGGAAGGTGCTCTGGTCAGATGAGACTAAAATTTAACTTTTCGGTCATCAAAGAAAACGTTATGTCTGGGGCAAACCCAACACATCACATCACCCAAAGAACACCATCCCCACAGTTAAACATGGTGGTGGCACGCCGTGGAAGTAATATGACTGGCCTTTCAGCTTGATAAAGGGCACCGAATTGGGCCCTTAGCGTTGCAATAAGCAATAAATGTCACTATGAGATTGTACCACTGGTAAAATAAAATATTGAATTTAAAGCTATATGCTGTCTCCAAACTATTGATACAAACATGGTGGTGGCAGCATCATGCTGTGGGGATGTTTTTCAGCAGCCAGGACTGGGAAACTGGTCAGAGTTGAGGGAAAGATGGATGGTGCTAAATACAGGTATATTCTTGAGCAAAATCTGTACCACTGCGTGATTTGAGGCTAGGACTGAGTTTCGGATCATGGAAGGTGTGGGATACGCTAAAATGTACCTTTTATTGGTATATAAAATAGGGGGAAGAACGTGACCTAAAAAATCCCTAATAATTATAGGCAGGTGGGGTGGCACTAACCAAGTGCTCAAACAAACAGTGACATGTGAACCCACCGTGTGTATAGTGTCGCCACCTCCACTCTGTAGCCAAAGGGATATGAAAATGTGTCCCAATATCAAACCACCTCCTTGAACCTGGAAGGCTATCCAGGTACAACTATGGAGAGGTATGATAGGAATCACATGCAAGCTAATCACCAACAGCTGATGCTATAGTGGTAGCATGAGAGCCAGGAGACAAGAGTGTATTTGTGTGATAGACACTACAATGTCCCAGCGCTCTCAGACAGGCTGTGGTGATTAGATTGGGATGAACAGGGGTGGGTGCAGATCAGGGTGCCCTGGTGATACGGCGTCCAGATACACTGTGTCAAGCATGGATCACCTCTGTGCTGTATGATTCAGGTTGTAGCACCACAGCCAAAGGTATCTTGCAAGATCGCACCCAATCCTACTTCCCAAGAGAACTGTCATCTAGCTCATGCTATCGCAGTAATACTGGCTCAACGCGTTTCCTCTATGTAAGAATCATCAGGAGCAAAAATAACCTGCCTATCTAAGCTGAGCTATCTCATTCATTCAGAGCAACAGCATGACAGCATATCTGGCGCTAGTACGGCCGTGAGGCGGTGGCCGAAAGCGCTCTGATTTAAGGAGGAAAGCCCTCCCCCATTGATGACGCAGGGATCGCATGTTAGCCAATCATGTGTGGAAGGGGCGGGGTTCCTATACACCTCCCATATCACTCTGGCTAGACCAAAGTAAGCGATGCCTGCATCTAGGTATAGTGTATATGTATAGAGGAATACTTGGCAAAACATTTAATAATGCTGGATGGAACATCGAGAAGGGATATGTGAAGGAAACTGCAAAAATCAGCAGCAACCGCCTATGTAGATGTCATTATCCATAGGGAGCACACTACAGGCTAAGACTATCTGCATCACAAAAACTGTGAACAATCGCTATTGGTTACCATTAGTTACCACGGGAGGAAGAACGAAACAACGTTCAAAAAGTGCCATATATGTATCAGATCTGAATTTTAATCAGGGGGAGCATACAAAAAATCAGCACTCATTAATAAAAAAATAAAAAAAGGGGGGGCGCGCCCGTTTTTTAGGCGACTACTCAATGAAACTGAGGTATGATATATGGTCATTCAGCCCGTTAGGGCGAAGGGTCCCCAATTTAAATGTCCATTGCGCCTCTCTTTGAAGGACCCTCTGATCCAGGTTGCCCCTCTAAGAGAAGGTCTGACAATCTTTATCCCCTGAAAACAGATAGACCCAATATCCCCCGAGTGACAGGTGTTGACATGACGGGACACAGGAGTGTCCACGTTCTTTTTGATATCATTAATATGCTCCCCTATACGACGGCGAAACTCACGAATAGAGTTGAGCGGACACCTGGATGTTCGGGTTCGGTCGAACTTAAAAAAAAAGTTCGGGTTCGGGACCCGAACTTGACCCCGAACCCCATTGAAGTCAATGGGGACCCGAACTTTTGGCCACTAAAATGGCTCTAAAATAGCCCTGGAAACAGCTAGAGGGCTGCAAAATGTGCTTAGGAGCATGGCAAATGCTCTGCAAACAAATGTGAAAATGTATTAAAAAAACATAAAAGACCTTAAAAAAATTAAAATGAGGAATGATGTAGGAGGAAGAGGTTGAGGAGGCGGTGAATGGGTGGATGTGGCCGTGTAGGCTCACGTGGCGGTCTAGGTGGAAGCGGCGGCGAAGGAGGAATAGGTAGCCAACACAGATGTGTGTTATTTTGCATTTTTACATAGGGGTTACCCCCCAAAATATTGGGACATATAAAAAAAAAAAAAAGGAATAAGTGCACTTGAGTACAAGGATGGATGGTTGAGGCTGTTAGAACTGTCTATTCTGCACAAGGTACAAACAAGTCCTGAGGGATCCAAGCCTGGTTCATTTTAATGAACGTGAGCTTGTCCACGTTGGCTGTGGACAGGCGGCTGTGTCTGTCTGTAATGATGCCTCCTTCCATGCTAAATACACGTTCAGAGAGTACACTGGCTGCAGGGCAGGCCAGCACCTCCAAGGCATACAGGGCAAGCTCTGGCCATATGGACAATTTGGAGACCCAGAAGTTGAATGGGGCAGAACCATCAGTCAGTACGTGTAGGCGTGTGCACAGGTACTGTTCCACCATGTTGTTCAAATGCTGCCTCCTGCTAACACGCTCCATATCAGCAGTTGGGCCGGTTGTTGCGGCGAGGTGACAAAGCTTTTCCACATGTCGGCCATGCTAACCCAGCCTTCTGAGGTGCTGGCGCTGACACAGCTGCGTTGGCGACCTCTTCCTCCTCCCCTGCCTTTGCCTTGTGCTTCCACTTGTCCCCCCGGCGTCAGTCGGGAATGCTCTCAGGAGTGCGTCTACCAGCGTGCACCTGTAGTGGCTTATCTTCCGATGAGGGAATTAAGGATGGCACATTGTCTTTGTAACGGGGATCCAGCAGGGTGGCCACCCAGTAGTCAGCACACGTTAAAATATGGGCAACTCTGCTGTCGTTGAGCAGGCACTGCAGCATGTAGTCGCTCATGTGTGCCAGGCTGCCCAGAGGTAAGGACAAGCTCTCCTCTGTGGGAGGCGTATCTTCTGCGTCCTCAGTATCCCCCCAGCCACGCACCAGTGATGGGCCCGAGCTGCGTTGGATGCCACCCCGCTGTGAATATGATTCATCCCCATCCTCCTCCAGTAGTGGGCCCTGGCTGGCCAAATTTGCGTGCTGCAGCTGAAACTCCACTATGGCCTGCTGCTGCTCGCACAGTCTCTCCAGCATCTGCAAGGTGGAGTTCCACCTGTTTGGCACGTCACATATGAGGCGGTGAGCGGGAAGGCCGAAGTTACGCTGTAGAGCAGACAGCCGAGCGGCGGCAGAATGAGCCACCAATCATAATTAATCTTTAATACCGGAGGCAGGTGCCGGCAGCAGAATCACATAGCTGGGAGCTGTACCTGACGGGTTAACTACCGCTAATCGTGGCTATGTGATTCTGCTGCCGGCATCGGCATTTGTATTAAACGCTAACTTTCATTGGTCGTGCAGTGCATCCGCCCCTCTCTCTTCTTATTGGCGGCAGCGGTGGCACAGGGGGGAGAAATAGAGTGTCTCCTTCTCCCCTGTGCTGCTGAGGAGAACACAGTGCATGCTGACAGCAACGCGCTCCATGTTCTCTTGGCTGCGTAGTAGCGATAAATGTCAAATCCCGGTATCATATCGATATCGGGACAAAAGTATCAACTGGGTATTGATATTTCGATACCTGCAACAACCCTAATATAGAGGGAAGACTGGAGGAGGCTATAACATGTATACAGAGGGAGGAGGGTACAGTCATGTGAAAAAATTAGGACACCCTTTGAAAGCATGTGGTTTTTTGTAACATTTTTAATAAATGGTTATTTCATCTCCGTTTCAACAATACAGAGAGATTAAAGTAATCCAACTAAACAAAGAAAACTGAAGAAAAGTCTTTTCAAGATCTTCTGTAAATGTCATTCTACAAAAATGCCTATTCTAACTGAGGAAAAAGATAGGACACCCTCACATGTATTCCCTCTTAAATTGGCTCAGATCTCACACCAGGTGCACATAATTAGTAGATCGTTACTCTGCATGTTGAATGAGGCTTGCCCTATTTAAACCTCAGACATTTAGTTTGGTGTGCTCCTGACTGTTGAAGTGAGAGTGAGCACCATGGTGAGAGCAAAAGAGCTGTCAGAGGACTTCAGAAAAAAGATTGTAGCAGCCTATGAGTCTGGGAAGGGATTTAAAAAGATCTCAAAAGATTTTGAAATCAGCCATTCCACTGTCCGGAAGATAGTCTACAAGTGGAGGGCTTTCAAAACAACTGCCAACATGCCCAGGACTGGTCGCCCCAGCAAGTTCACCCCAAGAGCAGACCGCAAGATGCTAAAAGAGGTCTCCAAAAACCCTAAAGTGTCATCTCGAGAACTACAGCAGGCTCTGGCTACTGTTGATGTAGAAGTACATGCCTCAACAATCAGAAAGAGACTGTACAAGTTTAACTTGCATGGGAGGTGTGCAAGGAGGAAACCTTTGCTTTCCAAGAGAAACATCGAGGCCAGACTGACATTTGCCAGAGATAAAGTTGACAAAGACCAGGACTTCTGGAATAATGTTCTTTGGACAGATGAGTCCAAAATTGAATTATTTGGACACAACAGCAGAGGACATGTTTGGCGTAAACCAAACACAGCATTCCAAGAAAAGAACCTCATACCAACTGTGAAGCATGGAGGTGGAAGTGTCATGGTTTGGGGCTGCTTTGCTGCAGCAGGACCTGGTCAGCTCACCATCATAGAATCCACAATGAATTCTACTGTGTATCAGAAGGTGCTTGAAGAACATGTGAGACCATCAGTTAGAAAATTAAAGCTGAAGCGGAACTGGACCATGCAACATGACAATGACCCAAAACATACTAGTAAATCAACCAAAGATTGGCTGAAAAAGAAGAAATGGAGAGTCCTGGAATGGCCAAGTCAAAGTCCAGATTTGAATCCCATTGAGATGCTGTGGGGTGACTTGAAAAGGGCTGTACGTGCAAGAAACCCCTCAAACATCTCACAGCTGAAAAAGTTCTGCATTGAGGAGTGGGGTAAAATTTCCTCAGACCGATGTCGAAGACTGGTAGATGGCTACAAGAACCGTCTCACCGCAGTTATTTCAGCCAAAGGAGGTAACACTCGCTATTAGGGGCAAGGGTGTCCTATCTTTTTCCTCAGTTAGAATAGGCATTTTTGTAGAATGACATTTACAGAAGATCTTGAAAAGACTTTTCTTCAGTTTTCTTTGTTTAGTTGGATTACTTTAATCTCTCTGTATTGTTGAAACGGAGATGAAATAACCATTTATTAAAAATGTTACAAAAAACCACATGCTTTCAAAGGGTGTCCTAATTTTTTCACATGACTGTATATAATGTATATGAAAGGGAGGACTGAAGGAGGGTATATAGTGAATATA